>NC_051240.1:18695971-18850971 GCF_015220715.1 Pygocentrus nattereri
ATTCAAATCTGTCCCTAATGTGAACGAACCGGCGTCCTGAAATGACCCTCATGAGCTCCTCCTACTCAGTGACGTCACGTGACTGAATCACTGCATCATCAGCACAAACTAACGAGCAGAACGAGCTTCGCTGAGAAGATCATTAACTCTGATCAGCTCTCGGCTTCATTATTAGAGCCAGACGAAGGAGGAAAAGGTGAGATGAGCTGCTTTTCCACCGTTTACAGGCTTTAACTTCTGTTCGTTGTTGCTGCCATGGTAACGCTGAATGAATGAGCGTCACATTAAGGTCATATGGCCACAAATCAGATACATAACCAATGTAGGACCACATATGAAAGTGGCTCAGGTCGGATTTGAAAAGATCAAACAGCCCTGAAAACATCAGATCAGAGTCACATTAGGCCAAAAAATCTGATTTGTGCCACTTCAACCTGGTAATGTGAACGTAGCTAAAGTCATAAACAGAAAACAGGTAATCAGTCAGGAATACCTGACATGGAGAAACACTCAGTACGTGATGATACTTCGCAAAAACCTAAGCTAAAGCCCGGGCTTATATACTGGCCTAGCAAACAGGTGAAACGAGGAGCAGGACTGAGTGATCAGTAGTCTGGAGAAGCTGAGCGATGGTAGGTGGACTGGCTAGAGTCCTTAGTCACATGACAGAGCCAGGAATTCTGGGAACTGTAGTTTGAGGTGTCCATGTTGGCTGTAGTCTCAGCCAGGTTGGAGGGAGATGTGACATTTCACCAAACTATTCCTTTAAAGTCATCCTGAAATCAAAATTCCTTTTTGCTTTCATCATTTTAAACACAATCCATTGCGTCGAGCTATTCAAAAGACAAAATTCTTGTTTTTCTGTAATCTTTGACTGAAGTGTAGTGACTTTTGCCCGCCTCTGAATCGCCCTCTGACGTTTAGTTGTTGTTCTAGTGGCAGGGCAAACATTCTACCCACTGATGATATCTAGGCATGTTTTTTCCTCCCTCCTTCTTGTCACTTCAGTTTCTCACTTTTGTTTCATTTCATAATCATTTATACATTATTTCAGTTTGTTTATGCTGATGGCCTGTGTTCATGGCAACATGAGCGAGGTAGTTCAATTATCTGGAAGTATTTGCTGTGTTTTCGAATGCTTTCTGCCACGCAGTGGGGCTGTGGGGCTGTGGGGCTGTGGGGCTGTAAGCTGATGTAAGAAAATAGAAAGCAGTGTTGATGCCAAAAGGCTGGCTCAAGTCAAGTCAAGTCAAGAGGCTTTTATTGTCATTCCGTCTATGTACAAGTACACTGTGGCCCGAAATGACATTCCTCCAGGAGCAACACGGAACAAAATAATCCAGCACAAAGTGCAAACGTGCAGACCTAAGTGTGCAAGCAATAAAGTAGAAATAATACAATAAATATGATATACAAAACAGACATTAGGCACAGTAAACAGACAGGACAGGACAGTGCACTCATTTCTGAGCATGAGATAGTGAGGATAAGGTGCAGAGATATTTAACACGCTATGATATGCAGGTATACGCAGTGGGATTATAACATGCGTGAGCACAGCGGTTACCAAGGGAGAATATACAGTACTTGAGTAGAACACAGTATTAGCAGCAATGTTCCAGATAGAGCAAGTGGGTTTGAGTGACAGCATTAAAGGAGTTGTGTGTGTGTAAAGTATGTAAGTCCTAACAACTCAGTGTTTTAAAGTTAAAAAAAAAAATCATATCAAAATAAAATATTCAGCAAATAATCAAAATATTGTAGAAGCGTGTGCTTGGCTTTTCTGTAAATCTGCTGACCATTAAAGTTTGTTTCGGAACACCCGTTTTACTGAATAACATGATATTATTCTTCAGCAAATCCTGAAGATTAATATCATGTCACACCCACAACTGTTTCCTGGCTGAATATCCTGTTCCCTCAGAAATGCCTCACATTAAGGAAGAAAAATGTTCTGATTTTTCGATTCACAGTGAGTTTAAAGTGCAGGCCGGATCTAAACTCTCTCAGTGGTATTAGACGGAGGCCGAGTTGGCTGTTCATGTGTTTGTTTATGATGCAGGCCGTGTACCGGGACGCCAGCTCACAGGTGCACTCGCTGCGGAGAATCGTGCGCGAGAAGGACGAGACCATCCAGCGGCAGTCAAAGCTGGAAAAGAAGATCCATGAGCTGGAGCGGCGAGGCAGCCTGCAGATCCAAGTGAGGGGAGAGGGCGACGGCGAGGGAGACGTTTCCCCTCTGCCTTCTCCTCCGCAGCCCATGGCCCTCTCGCCCTGCCCCGACGCCATGGCTCAGGCTGCAGCGTGCGCCAGCACCTCCTACGGCCCCAGCAGCATCTCTCAGACAGGAACTCTGAGAAAGATGGCCACGCCACCACCTCCTCCTCCACCACCACCTCCTCCACCTCCTCCACCACCTCCCATGCTGGGTTCTTCTGGTGAGTAACAGCACAAATTAGTTTTGATCTAAAGCAGGGATCCTGAAGGTATGCGCACCGAGGTATTATAGGTAAACATATATATTCATTTTTTAATTAAAATGCATATTTGAGGGGAGCTTCCGAGTGGTGCAACCATCTAAGCGCTGGCCCTGTCAACAGGAGATCGCAAGCTTGATCCCTGGTGATACTACAGCCAGCCGTAGCTGGGAGTCCAAGAGAGAGCAATTGGCCTCGCTCTCTCTGGGTGGGTAGGATGAGCCCCCACCCCACCGTATTTAAATAAAAACTTGTTAATAAAAATGATGGAATACAAATGGATGGAATACCTAATTGGATTTGCCTTGACATGTCATGAAACTGTTTAGTTATAATAGAATTAAGTTACTTTAATTAATTTCTGCACTTGTTTTAATGAGTCATGCATAAGTAGTAATAAGTAATGTAAAATCACATCATTCTGTTGTTATTGCTGGCGATAGCTTTAATGATTGTAACTGTATTATTTGCATTAGTTCATTATACGTAGGCATTGTATTGATTTTATATCTCTTCTGCTCTCTTGTGCAGTACCTAATGGACCCTCAGCTGCCTCTGCACCTCCTCCTCCTCCTCCACCCCCTCCTCCACCCCCACCCCCTGGGCATGCTGTGGAGTTGTCCACCCCACTGCCCCCTCCCCCTCCCCCTGTAGCTCCTCCCCTCCCAGGCTGTGGCACACCCACAGTCATATTCAACTCTGGCCTAACAGGTATGTACTGTACTGACTGATTGAGTATGTATCTGTAATGTACACCGATCAGGCGTAACATCATGACCACCTCCTTGTTTCTACGCTCATTGTCCACTTCATCAGCTCCTCTTACTGTATAGCTGCACTCTGTAGTTCTACAGTTACAGACTGTAGTCCATCTGTTTCTCTGATACTCTGTTACCCTGTTCTTCAGTGGTCAGGACCCCCATGGACCCTCACAGAGCAGGTACTATTTGGGTGGTGGATCATTCTCAGCACTGCAGTAACACTGACATGGTGGTGGTATGTTAGTGTGTGTTGCACTGGTCTGAGTGGATCAGACACAGCAGTGCTGCAGGAGTTTTTAAACGCCTCAGTGTCGCTGCTGGACTGAGAATAGTCCACCAACCAAAAATATCCAGCCAACAGCGTCCTGTGACCACTGATGAAGGACTAGAGGATGACCAACACAAACTGTGCAGCAGCAGATGAGCTGTCCTCTCTGACTTTACATCTACAAGGTGGACTGACAGGGTAGGAGTGTCTAATGCAGTGGACAGTGAGTGTTACAGACACTGTGTTAAAAGCTCCAGTTTAGGATCTGTCTGATCCACTTTTACCAGCACAACACACACTAACACACCACTGCACTGTTACTGCAATGCTGAGAATGATCCACCACCCAAATAGCACCTGTATAGGAATCTGTACAGTAAGTGGAGCTGATAAAATGGGCAGTGAGTGTAGAAACAAGGAGGTGGTCATAATGTTATGCCTGACCGGCGTATGTGTGTATGTATGTTTGTTTGTTTGAGTTAATTGTGCTATTTCTTTTTCTGCTGAATTCTGTCTTCTGCACATTAATTTTATTGCTTTGTACTGCTAGTTAGAAATTCATTTTTTTTGCTTTTGTAAATTACATGCTTATTTTAATCTCTAAACCTTTCATGCTTTTATCTTACTTCCTTTTCTTCCTGCCCTCAAAGACGGACCAATCAAGCTCTTCTGTAGGTTTCCTGTGTTTGGGTGATCTCTGCTCTGTCGTGATTTGTTGTGGCCATAAATGAATCATTCTCACAATCTCATTTTGTTTTTTTTCTGTCTGTGCTGTCTTTGTTGAGCGTATTAACTCTCACTGTGTGACTTGTTCATTAAGGGTGTAACAATTTTAACACGGTATTTAAAATCTATATATCACATTACTAAGATTAATATTTGAGTAAAGCAGCATTTAAACGTTGCATTGAACGTTAAAACTGTACTGCCAATAAGTCTCTCACTCTCTCCAGATGATCTCTCATTTGCAGTGTCTTATAGGTTCCACTGTCAGTGGTCAAAACTATGTCTGGATGCATTGTATTTTGGGGGATTGTGAGGGATGGGGGGGGGCTATCCATCTCAAGAGGCCACAGATTTTGGGGCTTATTTTAGCATGTAAAAGTATGAACTTTCTAACTAGTCAAAACCTTGAGAATGTGTATCGTTACACCCCTACTGTTCATTAGGTACTGTAAGTAAATGAACCAAGGTACTGTAAGTAAATGAAATCTGTGTTGATGGCATCTTTGGTGTCTTTCTCCCCTTCTCAGCTGTAAAGATTAAGAAGCCAATCAAGACCAAGTTCCGAATGCCAGTCTTTAACTGGGTGGCTCTGAAACCCAATCAGATCAATGGCACTGTCTTCAATGAGATTGATGATGAAAGGATCCTGGAGGTACTTACCATTCGGTTGTTCTACTCTTTGAATATACTTTTGACTCTCCTACCATCATTATTCTGTCTCTCCAAGATGCCATAATAAGCGGAATAGTATTATTTGTATTGATTTCTGCTTCCTTGTGTTACAAATTACCAGGACCTGAACGTGGATGAGTTTGAGGATATGTTTAAGACCAAGGCCCAGGGTCCTTCAGTGGACATGACCATGAGCAAGCAGAAAGCGCCACAGAAAGGCCCTAATAAAGTGTCACTACTGGAGGCCAACAGGGCCAAAAACCTGGCCATCACCCTCCGCAAAGCAGGAAAGAGCCCAGAGGAGATCTGCAAAGCAATTCAAACGTGAGTGCATCCTCTGCTCGTTTGCATTAACAGCAAAGCTTCCTCTCAAAATTATAGACACGGAAGCTGAAAGTTTGTGAACAAATTTCTTGACAAAGTCATTGCTATGAAATCCCAGGTTGCTAAGGTGTTGCTAGGTCATTGCTAAGTTTTTCAAGGTGGTTACCAAGGTGTTTTAGGACTCTTTATGTTTTCCAAGGTGGTTGCTACTAGAGATGGCAGGATCGATTGGCTATGTGTCTTTACTGACTGGTTTTCAGCTGAAATGTGCGATTGATGACTAGATGATATTTCTCTTAGCCAAGGAGGCCCTTTGGTCACAGGATCCTGAGGTCCCTCATGCAAACACTAGATGGAAATACAGGCCTTTTGCTTTTTGACTGTGAGACTTCACGGAGAGTCTGACGTGTATTAATGCCGTCTTTCACACCGAGACTAAAACTGACGGACTGCAACGCTCTGAACATTTTGATTTTCTGTGCTGTACAGATGCATTAAAATCAGGCGGACAGCTCCGTTGTCATGGTTGCAGACCAAACAAGCGTGCGTCAGGATGTCGGCAGAACTTTTATTTGTAGCGGATCGCAGAAGCTTATACACAAGGAAAACACTGTCTATAACACTGTGAAGGTTAAAGACAATGAATAGTGGTGAGCACGTTACAGCAACTGTATATAACGGGTTCTTTCGTTGCTTATATAGGAGCAACAAGCAGAATTCCCCCACAGCCATCATTATGCAGCTTCATCCAGCTCCTGTAAGGGGTGAAGGAATTCCCTGTGGCATTGTCTTTTGTATAGAAAGGCATAAATCCCATACCTGTTCAATTGCAGTGCTTAAAAGAAAAACAGTTTTGGACAAAAAAACACTTCAGACTGGGACGGTCCCACTGTGTTAAACTTTTCGGTCCAACTTGGTGTGAATAGGCCTCAACAGTCCAGCCCTACCCTCAATCCGAATCATCAGTCTGCTAATCGCGCAGAAGGGTGTTCAGCAATTAGTATCAACCTCATAAACGTGGGTTGGTCCGTCTCTAGTTGTCCATCTCTGCAGTGTTGCTAGGCCATTGCTGTGGCATGCTACTTGGTGTTGCTAGGCTATAGTATCTCAGGTTTATGTGCTGGCATGTGAGTCTGAATGTAATGAGGGGCAGTGTGAGAGATGGTATCGTGGAGATGTTGCGTTTAAACAGAAATCTGAAGGACGCAGTAAGGTAAGTAATTCAGTTTATCTCAGGAATAGAAATACTTTAATTTTTCGCTTAAATTTAAGACATTTGAGAATTCCACACACACACACTACTTTGTAGTGTATTCAATTGAATATAGGTTGAAATGGATTTGCAAATCATTATGTTCTGTTTTTATTTATGTTTTACACAACGTCCCAACTTCATTGGAATTGGGGTTGTACATTAATGTAGCAAACCTGAGGACCCTTAGGAGGCAGGGTGTGTACATTACAGCACAGAAGTACAGCAGTTGGGGGGGGGGGGACATATAAATACATTAATCAACATGCAGTTGAAATACAGTAGAGAATTGTAATTTTATACAGTATCTACTGTAAACAAACATATTAGTGTAATTTTACAATGTAGCCTGACCACTTGCTGGTTGTTGCCCCTCAGATTTGACCTGCGCACCATGCCCTTGGACTTTGTGGAGTGTCTGATGCGCTTCATGCCCACGGAGAGCGAGGTGAAAGTATTGAGGCAGTACGAGAGGGAGCGGCGGCCCCTGGCTGAGCTCACCGATGAAGACCGCTTCATGATGCTTTTCAGCAAGATTGAGCGGCTGCCTCAGAGAATGACCATCATGGCCTTCATGGGCAACTTCAGCGACAGTGTACAGATGCTTACACCGGTGAGAAGTGCTTGGAGGGATGAATAGAGTTAAAGGTAGAGGTAGTAGTGGGTGATATGGGGAAAAAATGCACATTTTTTGAAGTTTCCAGATAAATAGATTGATTGATTTATTGATTACCAGTTACATGTTGGCACCTGTAGAGGTGCCTTTGTGTAATTGCTGCACCATTTAAAAGGGAGCATAAAGTTCAGAATTGTAACATCATTGAATTTCTAAGGGGTTAGGCTCAGGCTGACCCCAAAAGATCGACCATTCCTTTATGCCCGAACCCATAATTCTGGGCTGTTGCCCAACAGTTTTAAAATTATAGCATTTTGTCCACAAACAAAGACTGCACTATAAAACACCTGCATTAACTGCAATGTTAATGTCCCACAAACTACTGTGTGCTTTGCGATTTTCATTTCAATGATTTTAAATAGATTTTCCTTTTCACAGCAACTGCATGCGATCATTGCAGCCTCTGTGTCCATAAAATCATCCCAGAAGTTAAAGAAGATACTTGAAGTGAGTAGCAGTCCGCCCTGATCTTAGAGTCCTTTACATTTCTAATCCTGATATAACATTCCTGGTCTTTTGTTTCGTAGATCATTTTGGCCCTGGGGAACTACATGAACAGCAGTAAGCGAGGAGCTGTGTACGGCTTTAAGCTTCAGAGTTTAGATCTGGTAAGTCTGTGATCACCTGCTGTGTAACGTTTGAGAAAACGAAGCCCTTAAGTTAGGAGCCGAAGTCATGGGTATTCATCCCCTTGTAGAGTTATACCTGATCTTGCTCTTTGCCTGCAGCTACTGGAGACCAAGTCCACAGACAGAAAGCAAACACTGCTGCATTACATAGCTAATGTGGTGAGGGAAAAATACCCTGCTGTGAGCATGTTCTACAATGAACTCCATTACGTGGAGAAGGCAGCTGCTGGTAAGACTGTGTGTATTAATACTATTGAAAAAGGCACTTCTACTACATCCATATTGCCAAAACATTCTACTTGTAGTAGCTGTTGTAACTAAAATCTTGCGTCTCTGAAACAGTAACTTTATAGTTTTTTAAACTGTAATATGTTTTAATGAGATTCGGTAATCGTGAAATATTTAGACACTGAGCCTGGCTTTTTTATTTGGGAAAAATAAAAAAAATACTGCTTCTGCTGATGCAATTTACTTGTTTCCCTGGTGAGGACTTACTGCTGTGTCTAAATGAAATGAAACCAGGACTGGAGTTTAGGATAGCGGATTGGGATGCAGTGTGCTCATACTTATAAAATAGAAAGGGTTAAATTCTGTGTAGCTATTTCATTGTGAATAATTATAAATAAATTGATTATTGACCCCAGCTAGTAATGGAATGTCTGAGTGCGTTTCATATGACAATCAAAACACAGCAGCCTCTCAATCACCTCCAGTTGACTAATCTGTTACATCTGAAGTAGTCCACTTTCTTTTCAAGGCAGCAGACAGAAGGGAGTAGCCAGTCTTTTGGGGTTAGCCTTACAGCCTTCCAAACCGATCATCTAGTTTGTCTAATCAATCTGTCATTTAATTAAATCAAGCGTACTGCTTATGGAATTTAATACAGTGGCTGTAGAGCACCAGAAAGGAACCAAACCTGTGTTTTTACACAAGAAATTCTTGATTTATTTGTGTTTATTCTAATATTACATAGTATTTACACCAATCTGGCAAAACATGACCACCTCAACACAAACCGCAGTAGCAGATGAGCTGTCGTCTCTGTCTTTACAAGGTAGATAGTGAGTGGACACAGTGTTTAAAACTCCAGCAGCTCTGCTGTGTCTGATTCACTCAGATCAGCACAACACACACTAGCACACCACCACCACATCAGTGTTACTGCAGTGCTGAGAATGATCCACCACCCAAATAGTACCTAGTATATAAATCAAACATATCTAATATAGAGATCATTTTATTGACTGCCTGAGACTTTTGGACAGTATTGAGGTTCAGCATAATTTGGCTATATGACATCTGATTGGCAATAGTGTGAAACAGCATGGGTCTTGTGCTTCAGTCTCTCTGGAGAACGTTCTCCTGGATGTGAGGGAGCTGCAGAGAGGTATGGATCTGACCCGCCGAGAGTACAGCATGCACGGCCACAACTCGCTGCTCAAGGACTTCATCCACCACAACGAGACGAGGCTGAAAAAACTGCAGGACGATGCCAGGATTGCACAGGTACAACACAGCCAAAACTAAAGTCGTGTGTCTATTTAGAAGCAGGATCATCTTGAAGTCCCATACATGAACATGAGCAATGATGACTATATGGTGTACAATACGCATGTTGTGGAATTGCAGAAGCCCAGGAATTGTAGAGATTTGTGATTATAAACTCTTTTCAACAGGGGGAGTGGCTCATTTCACCTTCTCACACCTCTGTGGTTGTTCAGTTTGCTGGAAGAAGTATTTTAAACCCTTCCTCAGGGGCTAATTCTATAACTTTGACCCCACTTACACCTAATAGTTTCGTGTGATATCTGGAACCATGTATCTCATATTGTAACCTCATAGGATTTTAAGCACATATTCACGCTTGGTAGTCAAATTAATCTCCGGTTAGTCATGTTGAAATCCGATTGCTACAATGCCATCCATAGATATTGGTACCCCTGGTAAACATGAGCAAAACGGGCTGTGAACATTCAGTGATTGATGGGAAAAAAAGGAAATCTTGACATGAAATAGATCACACAGATCATGTCCAGTCTCATTAAGCATCACAGGAGAAGACCTCGATCTGTTCTACCAACAGTTGCTCATATACAACAACCAACTGTCTGTACTGTTGTTTTTGCTGTTCTTTTCTGCCTTGGAAGGTTTTGAAGTCTGCTATTCATTTCCATACATCAGCTTTACGCCACTATACAACAGTTATTTTGGGTCACGCAAGCTGATTGGGTGAGAAGCGTTCTATCGGTGCTGTTATTTCACCATAACATTACATTAACACTGTATCACTCCGCTAAGACACAGTTGCTAAGCAACGACTTTGACAGTTTTAGGAGACGCTCAAGCTTTTTGAACATTTTTACTTTTTACTTTGCCACAAACAGAAAACAGACACTGCCGATTTGGTCCAACTCTGAAGATGAGACACTAAATTCCCAAACTGTCAGTCGGTCTGTGTGGAGCTGGAGAACGAACTGCTGGCTGTGCAGCGAGTGGGCGGCGCTCGTTACTCTGACGTAGCTGCTCGTTAAGGAGCTATAATTTGTTTGAAGGAACTGAAGATTAAAACATATTAAACGCAGCGTTCACAGCCAGTTTATTCATATCTTACTGCATTTATTTAACTGTTGTATTAAAGCAGTAGAGACACTCCAGGAGTGAGTTTTTGCTATAACATCACTGTGATGATCAAATCACAGCCGTAATGTTATTTCGCGATAAGACACTCCTTCTCGTATTCTATTGCATAAATGTTTACCTGAAGGCGACTGTTTAGAATGATCTCCTGTATTTAAGTGATACTTTTTTAATCCCACAAACGGGGAAATTTTCACTTCCGTGAAGTGAAACACCACATACACACACTAGGGGGCAGTGAGCAAACTTGCCTGCGCCCGGGGAGCAACGGGACTTGCTCATGGACTGTCGGCAATGGGGATCAAACCGGCACCTTTCCGGTTACAGTGCCAGTTCCCTAACCTCCAGCCCACGACTACCCCCAAAACACAGCACCCCAGTTAGCGAGGACGGGCCAAACCACCTCCGATCCGTCATGTGAGCCAGAGCGGGATTCTAACCATCGCCCAAGCCAGCGGACACGAAGTTAGTGCGGCCTCTCAACTGCGCCACCGGGGGGGCCATCATTGTGTCATGGTCCTAAGTAATGTACTGTAGGGTTAGAGTGAATAACGACAAGGTGAGGTAAAAGTGAACTATTTAAATGAGCCCGGTCTGCTGAAGGCTACTGACTTAAACCTAAATTTGAAAAAATCCGCTGAAATTTTTGGGAAGAGAATAAAAAGCATTGTTAGTCATTTTATGTAGATCCTCACATCGTAGTCTCATGTGAGCTGTGTGTTCCCATAGGATGCTTTTGATGATGCTGTAAAGTACTTTGGGGAGAGCGCCAAAACCATGCCCCCCTCCGTCTACTTTCCTGTGTTCGTGCGGTTTGTCAAAGCCTACAGGGTGAGTCAGCATTTTTCTTGTACACGCTCCTGGCGCTTGCACACCTGTTTAGTTCAGTCTGACTGACTTTCTTTCTTTCATCTCTGTCTCCCTCCTTAGCAAGCAGACGAGGAGAACGAGCAGAGAAAGAGGCAGGAGCAGCTGATGATGGAGAAGCTTTTGGAACAAGAGGCCATGATGGAGGAGCAGGAGGATCAGCAGGTATGACTTGGCCACAATTTGAGAATTAGCATCTAGACCCCAACTAGGCCTACCACAATTATTATTATTATTATTATTACATAATCATCTGATCTCAATTACATGAGCTGAGCTCAGCTATTTCCACAGTAGTGAGATTTCACAGCACGTTTACATTGCAGCAAACAAGGCGATTTAGCTGTATTTCCTTCAGTTGTGTTGAGGGCAAAAAATATACAAAAGAAAGTATTTTTGATACACATCACGGATCTTGCAGATCAAACGTTCTATCTTCTGTTTAGTGCTGTAAGACGTTTAGAGAGCAGTAGTGTGTAGTGTTAGAGCTTCATAGACTGGTCAGTTGGGAGCTACTAAATATCAACAGCTTGTAAGCAGGGATGGGTGATATGACAGAAATATATCACAATACTTCACGATACACGCCACGTGCTCACGACAGTACAAAATATGTGCACAAAACAGTTTCGACACAGGCATAATGTATAAACAGCCACCAAAAACAATGATTTTTATTATTGTTTCATGTACAGTGCTGCACTAAATCAAATTAAACAGGATTCATTATGCTCTGTAAGGAAACATGCAGTTGGCCCAAGTACGGGCGATCTCCACAAATGTGCTCACAAAAGTTTTTTGTTCATAATAATAATAATAGAAATTGTCACTGAAATGATAAAAAGCTATTCAGCCACTTTAATAGCTGCAAACAGTTAAAAAATACAGATAGTAAAATATTTTATTTTATTTTTATGCCAGTTAATCATCAGCTAAAGATTTTTCATGATCGTGATGGGTAGGTAGCTGCAGGGAGGATAGAAAGACACTTAACTGCTCAAACATGACTGCATTTCAGAAAAATGACACATGGGGGCATCTCTTTTATGTTTACTGTTAAAAATATGCTATTTGTGATTATTTTATGGTGTTTCTCTTTCTTTTCTCCATACACTAGTCACCATCTCATAAGGGCAAGAGGCAGCAGCAGGAGCTGATAGCTGAGCTGAGGAAGAGGCAGGGGAAGGACAGTCGCCACGTCTATGAGGGCAAAGATGGCGCCATCGAGGACATAATTACAGGTACGGCCATAAGAGACAAGCAGACAGAGAAGTGTGGGGTTAAGTCAGGGTTCCCACAGTCCTGGAAAGCCAGGTGGCGTCAGTGAATTTTAAAATGTCATTTTTCTTGCTGACTCTAAAGTTGAGTGACGTGACCCTTTTTAGTCCCACAGTGGGGAAATTTCACCTCCACGTTTTGAACCATCCACGCAGTGAAACACCCACACTAGGGGGCAGTGAGCACACTTGCCCGGAGCGGTGGGCAGTCCTATCCACAGTGCCTGGGGAGCAGTTGGGGTTTTTTTGCCTTGTTCAAGGGCAGTTCAGTCACATACTGTTGAGTCAGGGGATTGAACTGGTGATTTGTCACAGAGCTGGTTCCCTAACCTCCAGCCCCTGACTGCCCCACCTCCAGTCCCTGACTGCCCCACCTCCAGCCCCTGACTGCCCCACCTCCAGCCCCTGACTGCCCCACCTCCAGTCCCTGACTGCCCCACCTCCAGTCCCTGACTGCCCCACCTCCAGCCCCTGACTGCCCCACCTCCAGTCCCTGACTGCCCCACCTCCAGCCCCTGACTGCCCCACCTCCAGTCCCTGACTGCCCCACCTCCAGCCCCTGACTGCCCCACCTCCAGTCCATGACTGCCCCACCTCCAGCCAATGACTGCCCCACCTCCAGCCCATGACTGCCCCACCTCCAGTCCATGACTGCCCCACCTCCAGCCAATGACTGTTCCACCTCCAGTCCATGACTGCCCCACCTCCAGCCAATGACTGCCCCACCTCCAGCCCATGACAGCCCCATAAGGATGTCATAAATTAGACTAAAATGTTTTTTATTAAATTGTATAGAATTACATGTAGAAGTTCTCGGTCATATTCAGGTTACATAGTACAAAGTAGAGATGCTATGCATTTTTTCATTAAAAATGGTCATAGAAGTCCTTTATTAGTCCCACAGTGGGGAAATTCACAGTATTACAGCAGCAGAGTAATAGAAGTCAGGAGTAAAGTGACATTATAAACATAAATAATAAGAATTAAAGTTAAATCTCTCGACTATTTACAACAAAATAAGAATAAAAATAAGAGTTGCGTAAGATCTGGATCTTCTTTGAGAAGCCATGGAAAATGTTTTTTTTTTCAGTAGCAGTTTTTATTTCATTTTCAATCATAGAAAAGAAAAGAGGGGGGAAAAAAAAAACAAAATAAAAACAAAAAACAGATGAGGTGAGAAACTACAGAGCCAGCCCTCTACCTCATCCCACTAACAACAAGAGACAGCTTGCTAGACCTAATTCTAGACATTCCATTCAAAAACAGACACATACAAAAAAACTCCGCCTTAATAACATTGTCAGGTACAGCATCTCGGCCAAACCTGAGCACATTCAGCAGTTTTAATTAGTTACACTTATGAGCAATGAACAGTAATTTGTAAGTAAGCTGGATTTGACAAACCCAAGTTTAACCTCATCCTTAACCGTACCGAGTATAGAAAACCAGGGATCGCTCTCTGTGGTGCAGCTGAATATCCTTTCCAGCTTTAACTGGATGCTATGAAAAAGTCTTCTAAGGCTGTGTTTACACAGCAGGTGAAAGAACCCAAGTCCAATCTTTTCCCTCAAACGTGACACAGATGTGTGTCAGTGTGACCAGCAAAAAACGCACTGAATCGGATTTTCAATTCCGATTTGAGACGCTTTCATATGTGGTACTGAAATCCGATCCATACCCGATCTGCGGCAGTGTGACTCAGTCTAAACAGCCAGACATGCGACTTTCACGTCAGTCCATCTCGAGATTCGTCATCGTTTCACACTGCTGAGACTCAGAAACATTTAGGCTGATATTTCTGTACCAAAAGATTAGAGGAGATTCATCGCAGCCGCTCCAAGTTTGAAGAGATTATGAGCTAAACGGCCGAACGTGGCTGGAAAGACTGAGGCCGCAGCATCACGAACCAAAGAAGCGGCCAAGGCTGAATAACACGCCCTTTTTATGCTGAGTCCAGCTGTCAATCACTGGAACTTCATAATCGCTCCTGTGACGCTGGCGAAGACGAAGCTGAAGCTCCAGGAGTGACTGGCGTTCGCTGGCCGTCATGACTGTTCACCTCTGTACGAGCCACGTGAGGCACTGCCCTTTTTCACGCATGCGGGTCGGTTTAGGGGCTGACCTGTTCAGACTGACGCCGCATACGGATCACGTTTAAAAGAAAAACCAAAAAAATCAGATTTGGGCCACTTTCACCTGCTGTGTAAACGTGGGAAGTGTGTGTAAAAGTGTGGGAACCCTGATGAATTGTGAAACTGTGGATCTGTCCTGTTCTTTTCTCTGTCTCTCTCTACCTGTAGAGGTTCATCTTTATCAGATGTGTAGTGTCAGTATGTTGGATTACCTCAGTTCTTTTCTACGCTTCTATTCTTAGTGTTTCTGTGTTGTGATTGGCTGTTGTTTCGCTGCAGTGTTGAAGACCGTCCCCTTTACCGCACGCTCAGCCAAACGTGGCTCGCGGTTCTTCTGTGACCCCGCCCACTCCGAGGACTTCCATTACTAAACAAAATTCTCTCCCTCAGAAAGGTGGCTTTAAGTCTGTCTCTATCTCACTCGTCTTGCCGTCCCTTTGCCCATCCCTCTTTCCATCTTTGTTCCACGTGTCTTCATTCTGAATGAGTACGGGTGTGAAGTCTGCACACAGATGACCCTCCTGCATGCATCGAATCCTCTCTCTTCAACATTCCATCCATTCTCCATGACATGAAACAAGCATGGTTACTAACTGTAAATTGAAATGTCCCTTGATGTGTATCTATGATGGATGTAAGTAATTAGGGATGTCCCAATCTTGGCTATTTGTTCCTATTTTGATCCTAGTTTTTTAAAATTGAGCATCTGCCAATGCCAAAGCTTCAGCGTAGGATCGAATTATAGTCCCCTTACCCCAGATGTAGGCTGAGACGTTCGAAGTCTGCTTTTTAGACCAGGAGCTACAAGGCTAACAAACACCAGAACTCAATAGCCACCCAAAGAGCAAAAAAAAAAAGGTTTCTCTAAAAGTGCGTCCCTAACACATCTCTCACCCTGCTCAAACTTCATCTAGGTCTTCATAAGATTGCACAGACTTGGTGATGTGGTTTAGAACAGGGGTTCTCAACCTCTTCCACCCCAAGGCCCACCTGTTTATAACTAGAAAACCTGTGAATTAATCCCCGAAAAAGATCAGATCGTCCAGTTCACTTCGTCACAGAAACGCAAAGAATTTGCAGTTATGTTTAAAAACATAATACGTTTAAAAAAAAAAAAAAAACGTCAAAAAAGGGGAAAAAGAAACCAAGGTAGATGTGGACTGATTTGGAGCTGCAGTCCATCGCGATTTCACTGAAAATTCTCTTGTGGCTGCCACAGGAGTCGCTGTTTGGTCTGGAGTCTCTTAAGTTTTGAAGGTTTTAGCACCTCATTTGAAATTAACCTCACTCCGCTCACGGTTTCGGATCAGCGTCGCTACAATCAACAATAATAATAAACCTTGCTTAATATCTGCTTCTTTGTCATTGGTTTATCAAGCTGAGTTTGACTACTCAGGTCTCGTCTGATGTTTTTATCAGGACAACATTAGAGAAATAAGTCAGACATTAAAACAGGCAGATTATACTGACGGTACAGCACTGATGTGCTGGTAGAAGAGGAAAGCCGGCTCTACTGATGCTTCCCTCGTTTCATCATAAAACGCGTTCCCACCAGTGCTGAACTGAACAGGGTTCGGTTGGAAGCAGACTGAGACCCGCGGGTTTCAGCTGTTTGTTTCGGACCTGAATGTCAGAATGGACCGATCCAAAGAAAAAAGTTTATTAGGTCCGCACCAAATGAGGCAGGAGCAACGCTGTGACGAACCCATCAGTCTCTGACTAATTGCACTACGTGCCCATGGCTGATGACTGACGTCTAATTAGCCTGCGACTGTAGGGTTTTTATACATTACGAACTCCCCCCAAGTTCAGGCCTGCTGACCCTTGGAAAATGCTTCACGGCCCACTGGTAGTCCGCAGCCCACAGGCTGAGAAACCCTGGTTTAAAGCACAGTGTGTCTTACTGTGAACTGTATATATCTGAGCTGAATAAAACCGCGGACAGCCACTTTAAACAGCAGGGTCTTTATTCACAAACCCCATCAGGAGTCTAGAATCAGCAGGTGTGACACTGACCATCAAAAAGGAGGAAGCTGATCCAAGATCTGTCCAGCTTTGTGAATACCAGCCCTGGCATTGCCTGAAAGAGTGAAGTTCTGCTCATTTTTATAGCTCACAGTAAGTCATGCTGTGCTGTAAACCACATTGCCAAGTTTGCACAGCCTTACCAAAGATCTAGATGCAGTTTGAGCGAGTTGGGAAAAGTTTTGCGGATGTATTTTTACGGAAATTATTTGGGCTATTTGGATGACTATTGAGTGATTATTTGAGAGGCTAGTGATTGTTAGCAACGTTAGTTTTGTAGTTCTAAAATAAAGTAACATGGACTCTAATCATGTCTTGGCTAATCTTGGGTAAATGGGAAATTGGATGAATTGTATGTTTCGCTGAATTGTCCTTTTAATATAATCGGACAGTTTATTTCAGAACCGAGAATTATGTAGCAAAACCAATTAAAGGATGTAAGAAAAGGATCACTTTCCACATTGCATGCATTTATGTCAACGACTTGGCTGAAGGCAGCTCATCTGAACTACTACTAATATTTTATTTACTATTTCTGGTCTAAGTAGTGAAGCGACAACACAGCTTGTTAAAAAAAAGTAAAGACGACATGAAAATCGAATATTTAATAATAACAATGATGAACGAACAGAGAACTGCATTTTTTTCCCCAAGTTTCAAATGCAAATGTTATTTTTTCAGTAATTTAAATGACTTTTTTCTGTGGACAAATGTTTTTAAAGAAATTTCAGATTTTTTCTTTCAAAAAGATTTTCTGCCTCTTTTTTTTTTTTTTAATAAGTATTTAAAGGTGACCCTTTTCTGCATTCACTTGCGTTAGTTTGTTTATCCAGACAAGAAATTTGAAGTAATGGCAACTTTTGGCAGTTTGATTTTCTCAAATTAACTGGCTAATTAGCAGGTTTAGCTGTTAGAGGTTGGAAATTGCCAAACTATGTTGGACTCCAACCCAACTGCTCTAGCAGTTCTGTTTAAGCATATTTACAACAGCATGTTCAGCTCATTTAGGTTTCATTTAGTTTTTCAGATTTATATAGGTAATATAGGTACCACTGATCCATTAAAATATTAATACTGATACTGATCCATTAAAATATTAATACTGATACTGATCCATTAAAAAATATATATATATTTTTATTATTACGTCGGGACATCCTTATAAACAGAATACCCCGTCTTTATTAGAGGCTAATTTGATTGTGCCACCCACACAGACCTGCGCAGTCATCCCTTCCGCCGGGCCGACGCCTTCAGAAGGAGCGCGAGAAGGAATTTTGACGGACAGCACCTTCAGCTGCTCAGCATGGAGGTCACAACCTGCTAGCCCAGCTTACTGAGCCAGAAAAAGACAAGAGAGGGAAAAGCCCACTCCACTTCACCTCTCGCTACTTCCAGGAGGAGGCGAATGAACGTTCAGGTTTGAGACACATTGCACTTGCAGCTGGTTCAGCTTTAACTGTACACTGGACACTGTTGAGAGAAGTGGACAGTTGGCAAGTATAGAAGCTGCAGATGTGAAACACTGGAACTGAGCAGCCAAGCCTGGCAGACTCGAGCTGGATGGTGAGAGGAGACATGGTTGTGTGTTTTTTTAACCAGCTCTCGTGTTTTTCAAACAAAAGTGACCATGTAACCCACTGAAAAGCTCAGTGGCATCATTCTACTGGTCCTCAAACTCGTGGCTACATACGTGGTTCAAACTCCCAGTTGAGCAGCTGTTACTGTCAGACTTGGGACGATGCCCGTGATGCACTTTGCTTTTTGCTTAACGTTCAGTTAATCGTCCTAATGAACTTTCATGCAAAAAGAACTGGATGGAGAGAGAGAGGAGATGGAGGACTATTCTTCACTGGTGCTATGGAGGACAAGCTCCCTCTGTTTATGGAACACACACGAACGGTACAGTCTGAAGCATTCACAAATCTCGGTGTAAAATTTTCTGTACGTCTCATTCTGAACACAGGTTTCCTCTCCCGCTCGGCTTCTCTCGTGATCGTTTGTGAACAGTGGAAAAAAAAAAGTTTGCTCTTTTTTTTTTTAAAATAAGAAAAAAAAACAAGGACATTGCATTGAAGAACAAAGTCTTTTGTTTTTTAAATGTACAGATATTTTGCTACAAAGTTGAACCCCTTATTTTTTACATTGCCCATCCATTGTGATACTGTATATATTGTTGAAACAAGCCAACACTCCCTCCAATATCATTTTAATGTTATGATGTCACGTTGTATCAGTATTATTTAGTTCAGTGGTGAAGAACGTGGACCAGGTCACTCTGTGCTGATTATCTCTCACTTATCACAATTATTCCAGTATGGTAATTGTCTGTGGTTGCACGGTACACTGAAAGCTTGGACAGACACTAGTGGCACATATAACTTTTTTATACATTGTTCTTTAAAAACAAACTGGAATGGTTGTCTGCAAATAAAGCAGTGACGCCAGAACTGGAAGATACTTTTCTTATGTTGTTATTGTAAAACTATATTAGCTTTCCTGGGTTTAGTTATGTAATACAGTTGGGAAGGGACGTGACTGGCCGGTTCGTGTGAAATAAGGTAACTGGTTGTTTTCCCAAATTCCCGGTTTTTGACCACAATCCCATTTCAACACTTGTCCCTACCATGGAGCCCTTACCCCTCCATTTTTCTGCATTCACGTCTAGGGGTGGGGTGTTGTGATACAGGGGTGGGGCTCTCCAAACAGAGGTTTTTCAGAGGCTCCAAACAGAGCGTTATGAGAATGAAAGGAAAAACGGAAAAGTGGCTGCACAGGCGACCAAAGAAACCCACAAAATTACGATAATCGTTGTATTATCTTAGTTCAATGTCAATTCACTGTACAGGCTGATTCAAAAAGATTCATCTGATTTCATTGTAAATCATTACAGAACAATGCAGTGAACTGTAAATGGTTTAAGTGAGTATAAAAGTTAGGTAATTGTACAGGTGCTCAGGATGAACCTCCTCCATCAACCGCATCGTCGAATTCATCCCATACTGGACTGAGCGTGTCGGGTGTCGCTGCACTCACGGCTCTTTCAGTGCGATTTCAAGATCATCCAGTGTTGTGGAACCAACAGAGCAGCACTAGTAGTAATGAAGTCATGCTCTTTTTATTTGAGGGTCCCATTTCAGAGAGGTAGACCAACTGCTAGCCTTGTAACTCGGTTCCAAGGGGCAAGATGACACTCGAAAACAAGGAGTAGGGGTAAAAATAAGACATGGGATTGGGCCTTGGTTATACGATGATGCAGTTTAGTTTTTTCGCTGAAACTTTCACTCTGAGTCACTTTTTATTAAATATAAATAGGAAAATAATGAACAAGAAGAATGGATCTGTAGTAATAGTGACAAAGGTTGTTATAGCCAGAGTGACTCATAGAAACACAGAATAACAGCCCATTCTGCTAAAGAAGTTCAACACTGACTCACAGCTGAAACTGCATGTGTGTGAAACCTTATGGTAGCTGGTTTGCTATTGTAGCTTGTAGATTATCGTCACGTCATTAACAACATATTTGAACTTTAGCTCGGGACTCGCTCAAGCAATGAGGTCAATGAGGTCAGCAGGCAACACGTGCTTGGAAATATGGAAAAGCCACAGTGACATCCGGCAATAGAAAAAGTGAGCTCAATTATACAGAGAAACAACCTGTAAAATGATGGAGATTTTTACATTAGAATTAATATGTTCATGACAAAGCTTTAACAGCCATAACACATAATGAAAACACGGGTATTAATACCAAGTATTTAGAGATGTTGACCTTAGTTATAATAGAAAAAATAAGTGGCAGGTTAACTGTTGAATTGGTCACTCCTTCACCACCTTCGTGAGGTACAGCCGGGTCAGCGGACGCATAAGATACGTGTCCTGTAGTGTTCAGCGTTCCTCAGATCAGCAGCACCATCATCTGACTTCAGAGTTTACATGAAATAAGGCTGAAAATGATCCAGTGGAGTTGTAAAATCCAGAAAGAGCCAGATTTAAAGGGGTGTATGGACTGGAAAATTGTGTTACTGGCTTTCAAAGGGCACTGACAAGCATCCTCCTCGGTGGGAAGCTGACCTTCCTCTGAGTCCAGTTGTGCAGTTCTTACAGGTAAGATGAAGTAAGATCCAGCATCAGCCTGAAGTACAGGATAAAGTGTCGGTCAAGAACTGTCGAAACCCCTGAACGTCCACACTGGTCTTGTCTATTGGCCAGCAGTGTTGAGGCCAAAAGGAGAGGGGGGGGGGGGTCACTTAAGAGGACGTTAACTTCTTTTTACCTGGAAAATCAAATCATTTGACCAGGGGGGTTCATACTTTTGCATTCGATTGCTTTTTGGTGCCCCTGCCCACCCCCATTATATTTTGTAAAGCAATTAATACTTCAATTAATACTTCACTCACTGAATTCAGGTGTTCCAGTCACTTCCATGGCCACAGGTGTATAAAGCCGAGCCCCTAGGCCTGCAGACTGCTTCTACAGACATTAGTGAAAGAATGGGTCGCTCTCAGGAGCTCAGTGAATTCCAGCGTGGTGCCGTGATCGGACACCACCTGTGCAGCAAGTCCAGTCGGGAAATTTCCTCACTAGTAACTATTCCACGGTCACACCACTCCAGAATTTCCGCTTTTGTTGCTCCTAGATGCGTCCATTTCACAATTATAGCACCTACAGTTGATTTACAGTTGAAATTTCACACGTCCTATTAAAGCGCCACGTTTAAAGTCACTGATCGGGGACGACCCATTCTACTGCGTCTGTTCGTCTGTGGAGATGAACTTGATAATTAGGAGGGGTGTCCACATACTTTTGGCTATATCATGTAACATTTGACACAAGATTGATGCTGTTTCTGGGTGCACCACTTTGGGATGGTTGGTGGTATGTGTAGTGTAAGAAAATAAGTAAATTCCTTTTCATAATTCAATTATGAAATCATTTTCATAAATGATGAACTAACCTAACTTTGTGTAAATAGAGCACAATATAGAAATATGTCCACATATGCAGTCGAGACTGACGCGGCTTTTTTCTGAATTTCTACAAACACCATTTCATTTTATAGTAAATGAGTTTGGGCTGGTTTATGTTTATGAACAGACGCCTACAGATCAACATAGTAAAGGAGCTCATCTGTGATCCGGAGTTTAAAGCCAGTTTTTATTCAACTTAAACTTGGAACTAAGTTGTAAATAAATCTGAAACTGAAACTTTGCTTGTGTGTAAAAGTGATTTCAGAGCCACTCGGTTCTCCCTGATGGAAACTGTTTACCTTCAGTGTTTTGTGCTTCTGATCATTTTAATAGACGTCAGCGTCACTAATTAATGACGTTCTATTAAAAGACTGGTTTACCAAGAGAGACGCTGGAGGACTTTCACCTGAAATGAGTTCATGAAGCCGGTCTGGTTATAAAAATGATAACAGGACATCAGAGCCAGAATTACTCTTTTAGTACTTTTACTTTATACTTAAGTACATTTGAAGGGAAATACTTTAGTACTTTTACTGGAGTAATATTTTACCCTGGGTGTCTCTACTTTACTTTAACTCGAACACATGGTTTGTGTACTTCGTCCACCACTGATGACTTGCCTGTGCTCTTTACACTGACTGTGACTGAGTCAATCTGGGTCGGTAAGCTTCTACAATGAACCCTTTAACATTAAACCACTCTGAATGACCCTGGATTACATCTCGACAATTGATTTATACAGACATTTGGAAAAGTAGGTGGAATTGCCCTTTAAGTAGCATTTTAAATACTGCATTTTGTTGAGCATGGATTGCTGTATCGTTGATGTGTGCTGGACATACAGCATAAACAAAATCATTAGCAATTGAATGTGTCAACCACTAGATGGCAGCAATGTGTCAGTGCAGAAAACAGCAGCCTTTCAGTATGAGGAGGTTACAGTAATACCTCTATACAAAATAGACCAATGCTATACATTTATATAGCACTCTGTAGACCTGCTGAAACTGAATATCTGGATATTTTATATAATCATTTCATTTCAGACAATCACTAGACTGCTGTCAACCTGAGGCTAGTTAGAACAGCAAGTATCCAACTGTGCTACCTGGCCAATACATTCCAGTCCGCCACACCTTTATAGTGGCAGGTGTAATGAACCTTTTTGAAAGATATAAATACTATATTTATATGAAAGTATAAATGAGTATACTGGCTAATGGAGCCACAGTAGGCTGCCCCAGTCTTGTTTGTTTACAGGACTGGACATTTCTGAGCCGGATATCAGGCCATGGAGCAGGGCTAAAGATGTGAGATGACATCTCCTCTCGCTACAGAGAAGATGCGGGTACACCTAGCGCCACTGTCACAAATGCTAAGGGAACTTAAGGAAGTCCACCATGAAAATAGCGGCGAGCAGGCAGGTAGGCAGGCAGGCAGGGAGCGCGGCTGTGCTGAGGCACTGGAGCATTCTAGGCCTTAGTGCCGGAATTAGCAGGCTTAATTTGTCCAGGAGATCAGCCTGAGCGTGCTCTCAGTGAGCCTGAAAGGTTCAATTTAGTTAAGCATACTGAGGCTGACGTGTCTTCTGGTAATAGGAACTACTCCAGGACTTGGTCTACAACAAATTTTCTACCCACAATGGCCAGAGAACCTGCACATGTATCGTGAGCTTTAATATGTAATGCTGGTAATGAGGTTTTGCGTTACAACACATATGCAGATATCTCCCCTGACCAGCTTATATAAGATATGTTTTAGACCCAAACCTTATCTCAAACTATACACACACACACACATGCACACACCTTCTAAGCCGCTTATCCTTCTGGGCTGCGTGGGGTGCTGGAGCCTCTTTCAAACTACAATAACATTTATTTTCTATCACCACCACTGTGAACAATCATAACAGATCATTCACATCAAACCACTCCTGATGACTTTGATCACATCTTAAGTCTTTAATTATGTAGAAATCTCTATTAAATATGCGCTGAAAGTCCTGATGTTATTTGTACTGAAATAGTTATAATGACGGGCGGCACGGTGGCATGGTGGCGTGGTGGGTAGCGCTGTTGCCTCACAGCGAGGAGGGCCTGGGTTCGATTCCCCGGCCGGGTGACCAGGGTCCTCTCTGTGTGGAGTTTGCATGTTCTCCCCGTGTCTGTGTGGGTTTCCTCCGGGTTCTCCGGTTTCCTCCCACAGTCCAAAGACATGCAGTCAGGCCAGTTGGACATGTTACATTGCCCCTGGGTGTGAGTGACTGTCTGTGTCTGTCTGTCTGCCCTGCGACGGACTGGCGACCTGTCCAGGGTGTATCCTGCCCTCCGCCTGATGACTGCTGGTATAGGCTCCAGCACCCCCCCCGCGACCCTGACGGAGAAGCGGCTTAGAAAATGGATGGATGGATGGATGGATGGATAGTTATAATGACTTCTTTTCTCACTCTATCCTACAGAAGTCCAGAGAGGCCTTGAACTGTTTTCTTGAACTGTTGTTATCATGAGACAACAAGTTCATTTTTGTGTGGTCTCGGGTTAACAACTGTCATCTTGAGATCACAAGATACTTAACTCGTTATCTCAACAATTCTGTCATCTTGAGATCACAAGATAGTTAACTCGTCATCTCGAGATAACGGCTTTGTTATCTTGAGATCACAAGATACTTCACTCACTATTGAGGTGTATTTACACTCATCTTGTATTTGTTACATTGTTATATTGTAATATTCATGCTTTTCTCTATATTTTTATATGTGTTATATTTACTGCTAAGCTTTCTGTTCCTCTGTTAAATGTGTGTGTGTTCTGTTGAGGGCCTCTTTCTCCCCTTCCTTCATGAGAGGAAGCTAATGTATAGAATAAGCACGCCAGTGTTATGAGAACAGTGTATGCCGGGGTATCTGATTGTGTTAAAATAAGCTTTTCCAGATGTTTCCTTACGGGAGTGTATGGATGTGTGTGTGTCTCTAACCATGTGATGTATGTGCGCACATTCACCTCATACAAAGCAGAGGAAGTTTGAAAAAGTGGGGATCCCATTTCGGCCCCCGGGACTCTCACAGGGCTTTAACACTATCTTATTCATTTGAAATGAAGTTTAAATCCAGACAGTGTCTACAGAGCTTCCGTCTCCCCACCTACACAACTGAGAATAAACAACACTATCTCAAGATAACAACTTTGGACAACTTTGTTATCTTGAGTTCACCAGATACTTAACGCATTACCTGAAGATAACAACTTTATTATATTGAGATTACAAGATAGTTAACTTGTTATCTCAAGATAGCAATCCTGAAAATTATAGCTACCCCATCATGGCCTATCTGGACTTTTGTACTATGCAGGCTAGTTCAATAGAGAGTGTGGGGGCGGGTCTCCCAGAATTACGAGTCATTCAGTTGATTTTATGTTGTTTATTAGTTATTTTTCCTTCAGATGTTGTTTTCAAACAGACATGTTGACGTGTTAAATTAATGTTAAATATATTTTTGAATGTGCTTTACATATTTTAGGCATCCCAACCGGGAATGTGTTCAATATCTCTGCTGACTAGTCAGTGTGGTTGTAGCAATACAACTGAAATGAGTGCAGAGTCAGTAGCTTCTCGAGTTTGACATAAGAGCAGACTGGAGTAGCTTTGAGAATTATATATGTATAAATATAAATCTCCATCCATCCATTAATTTTCTAAGCCGCTTCTCCCTCAGTGTCGTGGGGGGGTGCTGGAGCCTATCCCAGCGGTCATCGGGCGGAAGGCAGGATACACCCTGGACAGGTCGCCAGTCCATTGCAGATATATATATATATATATATATATATTAAACAATGTATTTGTTACTTAAGCATAAAAGCTCAAGTTTCTGCAACAGTATAATTTTTGTCATTTATACTTAAACTTGGTTAATTAAGCTTAAAAGTTTCAAAACTTCATTCGGGGCAATGAGTGACCTTAAAAAGTTAGGGTCAGGGTTAAGGACCCTCGGGACTGGAATTCAAACAGTTGCTTTAGGGCTTCATTTAGTCTGTCAAAACTGATTTATTTCAGTCACGACACCATATATCGATGATTATTCATTTATTTTATTTTTTGGAATTGAGAAAGCTTTGGGACTGCTCGGAATTCCCTGATTCCCATCGCTTGGAATCAAGATCCCGGCTTTGTGTATTCGAGCAGCCCTGTGACGAAACAGTCGTGCATTCGACTTCACGTTCACGCACTCCGTTTGATTGACACCAATTTCGTCCAATCGTGTGGTTGACGCGCGGCGGCGAACCGTTAGGATTGGACGAAATCGCGATGGGCGGCGCTTCTTCGCGGAAGCACGAACCGCGGTGTTTTGAAAAGCGTCGAAATTTGAAACTTTCGTCCGTTTCGCAACGTTACGCGGTCCTAACACGCCCGGTTCGGGTGTTAGGTGTGTGCGCGCGTTTGTGAACCACGAAATACGTTTCAATAACAATTTGGGGCCGCTGCTGGAAACGGTTTAGGAATTCAACTTCGGGAAAAGTGAGAAGAGTAAACAAGCTAACGCTAGCTAGGGATAGCTTGTTAGCTAGCCTGCTAACGTAACTAGCGTACGGTAGAAAGTTGGGAAAGAGTGAGTCGCTTTCGCTTTTCTGAGCTTGAGAAAGACAGAAACGAGCATGACGGGGGTGTTTCGAGCGCCGGACGCCTTTTCGGGCGATGAAGACGATGATAACGATGCCAACAGGGCCAGAGACGCGCTGAACGCGGCTTCAGATGAGAGCCCTGTTAAGCAAACGACTCGGTATCGACTCGCGTCTCCGCAGCAGCGGTGCTGGAGAGATGCCCAGTGGCCAGCCCGTATCTGCTCGATGCTCTGTTGCCTGGTCATCTTCTCCTTTATCGCTGTGCTTGTCTCATTTCTATATATCGTTTTGAAAGGTATGCACCTTTGCTATTTCAGCGTACGTCCTCCCAGAGGCGAAAGGTTCAGTGACCTTATCAGCTCCTTGTTTTATCTCTGTTTTTACCAACTAACTACCATGTGCGCACTCCCATGTGTATGGGAGCAAAATGTACCTCAATGCACAAACCCTGATTCTATATTGTTTTCTACCAGTCACAATGGGCTGCTAATGCATCTACATTTACCTTTATGGCATTTGACTGACACCCTTATCCGACTTACGGTTTGATCATTTTACACTGGTAGGCAAAGGCAGTGTTAGGAGTCTTGCCCAAGGACTCTTATTGGTAGAGTGTAGGGTGCTTAACACATGATAGTTAGTAGTGAAATTGCTTTACTACTTGTTTAATCCTGTAATAAAGTCATTTCCAGATCTATACTATGAAAGCAGTTTTGTGTCATTCAGTTTACTAAATAAAAGTGAAGCGGTTCTTCAGATTGGTTCTGTGAGGCTCTGTATAGAACCTTTTTGAAAGTGGTTATATGTAGCATCATAAAAAGGTTCTTCTGTTGTCAAAAAGCTTGGCATGGTAACAATAGAAGAAGCTATGCTGAACCATTTCCAGAAAGATTCTGTATAGAACCATATACGAAACCTTGTCGGTCAGTCTGAAGATGTAACGAACCATTTAAGCATGTAACGGTTCTAGATAGAACTCGTAGTTCCAAATAGAACCGTTCCCTTTACTAAAGCAATCTTGAAGAACTATGCGGTGCTATAACAGCGTATGTGTTCAGTTATATGTGCCGCTTTTGTTCTGTAGATCTGCGAGCTGAGAAGATAACCACTGAAGATGGAGCAGAAATAAGACTTCTAGGTAGGTCGAACACACTTATCGTGTGTATTTACTCATTGAGGTTGCTTGCATGCTGTGTTCCACCGTGTCTTCTGCTCTCCGTGTCCAGGGTTTTGGAGTATGCTGGTGCTGTCCTCCTTGGCTGGAGTGCTGTGTTGCAGTTTCTCCTGGACTCTTACCTACTTCGATTCATTTGAGCCTGGAATGTTTCCTCCCACCCCACTTTCTCCTGCCAAACTCCGGTAAATTTCATGAAGTCCACTTTGACAAACAGTAGTTAAGTATTCAAATGAGACATTGCACTAGATCCATGCCAGCTTATTGCCTTTGCCTCTGATTCGTGGTACTGTGCGAGAGGGGCAAGGCAGCAATGTTTGAGTTTGGAAGTTGGGCTCTGAGGGAAACTGGGTGGGCTGGGCTGCTGTGTTTTTACCAGAAAATATGGAGAGGGGCAGAATTGAACAGCACTTTCACAACTGAGAGTCTTACAAGGCTAATGATTGTTCTCCACTAACATCCCATCTTTGACAGGGGGACATTGAGGGTGTCTTGAGCCTTAACATTATGATCCACTGACTCAGGCCGTTAGAGTTAACTCCAGCAGCACTGCTGTGTCTGATCCACTCAGACCAGCGCAACACACACTAACACACCACCACAATGTCAGTGTTACTGCAGCGCTGAGAATGACCCACCACTCAAATAGTACATGCTCTGTGAGGGTCCATGGGGGTCCTGACCACTGAAGAACAGGGTAACAGAGTATCAGAGAAACAGATGGACTACAGTCTGTAACTGTAGAACTACAGAGTGCAGCTATACAGTAAGTGGAGCTGATAAAGTGGACAATGAGCGTAGAAACAAAGAGGTGGTCATACGGTTATGCCTGATCGGTGTATGTGTATTTATGAGTGCGGAACGAGTAGAGTGTCATCAGGGGGCGGCAGCATTGGCTCACTGATTTTGAGTATAGTGATGCATCATCATACTTGGTGTGAAGACACGTCATCCACGCCTATAGCAGAGTTGAACCAGAGCAGCACTGCAGAGGTGGAACTGACCACCATAAAAATGATGTTATTACAGTTTGGAAAGATTCACGTTTCAAGCAAGGCTGGTATATGTTGCTATTACAGAGCAGTGCATTTCAGCAGTCAGTGGAAAAAAGTCTGGCTGGTCGAATTGAACAGTTCCATTAAAAAGTGATGTGATGTGTTAAGGAAGTCTGCCTGTTTCACTCCTGGTCCATAATTTATTTGGTTTTGTTCGCTCTTGGTCGGCATTGATCTGTGACTAGCTGCGCGAGTAACTCCATTTTTCCAGAAGAGATGGCACTGCACAGCATGAGATAAGGACTGGTGGAGGGTGTTATAATATGCCACTGTGACTGTTCCTCTGTTTTTGCAGTTATTCAGCCATTTTTCTCATTTTGCTGTTAGCTGTAAGCTCAGAGGCTGCGTGTCAGCTAGTAAAATAGGACATTAGTCTTGTTTCTTCATGCCAGTCGGACCTCATCAAGCGGGAGCTCGCAGGTGGCTGGAACGGGAACAGAAAAGCAATTTTCCTGTAATTGGTTTCCATCATGCTACCAGAATACAAGGAACCAGCCGAACATTCAAAATCTCCACAAAATTGGGCTAGTGGGATTTAGTGAAGCTCCGAGCTCCATCAAACATAGCTGAGCTATTCCACTTACACCTCTAAAACCTTTCCTAGGGTGTAAATGCAAGGGGAAGGACAGATCAGGGGTGAGAAAGCTGTGCAGGTTTTGTGGAATTTATGTTGTTGCGTTTTGATCTTCTTTTTTTTTTTTTTTTAATGCTATAAATTGCCAAATTAACAACAGTGAACTACATATCGCTGTTGTCAGAAGAAAGCCTCATGTCTCCAAAATGCCCCCCCCCCCCCCCCCCGAGTCATTTTGGGCTTTCTTTTAGTCCGTTCATCATGAAATGTATACAATGTAAAGGACAACAGGCGTTTTCAGATTGTCAAAAACTGAAAAAACAACAAAAACAGAGATATGATGTCTCTGAGTGCCTGTCAGTGTTCAGAAAAGGTATGACTAAAATATATCGGAGCACCATTAATGTGAGTTGTACCATTTCTGGCAGTGTGGCAAAGAATATTATAGGATTTTATCACTCTTTATACTTTCTCATGACTGAACTGTGTGTCAGGGACAGAACAGGTTAAAGTGGGACGTGACCTGCTGGACATTTTGTCCAGCTGTAACTAGGACAACATTGATGCGGGCCATCACGGAGCACCATCGCTGCTGTCCGCACACGTCCTTTTCGTTCTCACTCGTCAGGACTCTCAGAGCTTCCTTCCAACTTTCCCTCTTCATCCATTCAACCCTGGCCTTTCTCTATCTGTCATAATTCAGCCAGTAAACAAGAACATATTTCAGCGCTCCTGTCAAATGTAAAAGGGTCAAGTGATGCTCGCGTTGAGTGCTGAGCTTTGTGCTTAGTCAGGCATGATGCTTAATGGCATGTTAAATGAGGGTTAAGTGTTTCTTGCACATCTCAGAGTCCCGGTTCAACTGCTTATTTGTCTTTTTGGTGGCACGCGATTCCCCTGTAGTTGGAAGAGATGCGAGTCAGGGCCCTCCACGTAATTTCACTGGGGTTCAGGTCAGGACTTTAACTAGGCCACTAGTCTGGATCAGTGCAGATGGTTCTGTCAGTTATGGCAAGTTACCCGGTTGCATAAAACCTCTTGAGGTTTTCCCTTAATTATGAAGCCTAAGGGAGGGTTTTCCCTTTCCAAAGGGAATTCTTTAAGGGTGTTGCATAAAATGGCTCAGATATTTCTCCTAGCTAAGGGAAAACACTGTGGGGTTTACTACAGTGACTGAGGTTTATGTCCATAACTCTGTGGATGTAGCACACCAGAGTAAAGCTGATCTCCAAGCTTAAAATTAAATCTTTTTAACAAAAATGCATGTTGGATTACGGCATGGTGCCTAACAATTATTCATTTATTCTGGAAAAAAAAACGTCAATCATGGCTGGTGTCCCGAAGGCTGGATAGGCTAATGCTTCCACAGCTCCCAGTCTGCACGCACATTGTTAACTGAGAAATAAATATCTTGTATCTATATGTTTTATGTACATTTGACTTATTCTAAAGACATTATTTTTGCTCTACATGCACTAAAGCATTTATGTAGTTTTGATACAACGAGATGTGGAAATGTACCAGAATCGGTATTTGCTGGCTAACAGTGCAGCGGTCAAGGTCGTCTTCCAGCTCACTAGCTTTATGCCTAACCTGGTCATACCTGTACCCTTTACATTGTTTTAATCACTTAGGAATCTGGCTGTCATGAAGAACTTGCTCAGGTGCAGTCTCCAAACATCTCAGAAACTCAGACATATCTTCAGCTTCTCAAGCTGTCCAGCAAACTAGGATTTCTTATCTTAATATATTTAATATATTTAATAAAAGATATGACAGCTAAGGAATTTAATGTAATGTTTGATAGATTATTTAGGGATATTCGGTTGTTAAGACAGAATGTAAGGGTGTATGACGATTTCGCTAGCGGAAACCTTTAAGCACCACTATTAGGGAATAGTGAAAGGAAATTTAACCTCTTACACTCCAGAGTATATTTTAGTTTGTCTGTCTGAATTTACGTGACCAAATCATAAGGCAAATTATTCAGTAACTGCATGAAATAAATGTAAATTTTTATATAATAAAAATAATAATCCGACTAATAGCTATATTGCAATAAAATATGTCCATGTGAACACCTCAGGCGGAATGCAATTTGTCTGAGTGAGGTGGGTAAAGCTGTAAATAATCCATTAAATAGAAGAATAATAGCCGCGTAAACGCCTGAATCTGATTACATTCCTACCGGAACGTGTAAGTACGTTCTGCACATGTGCGTTTGTCCCAGCTAAAGCAGAGAAATTCTATAAACCGGCTGTGGTAAAAGTTTATACGGCTCAACACGGCGGAGCAGAAACTGGTCTGCGGAGGAGACGAAGTTCACGCTCTGATCTTTAAAAGACGGCGGTGGGACGGACGTCCAGCTTATGTGTCTCAGAGCACGACGTCTTCCTCTCGGCCTTCTTTAATAAGGACATGTGAGGTACACTTAAGCGTGCCAACTGGAAGCTGGTCCCACTCTGACTGGACTCATGTGATGTTTGTTGTCATGGTAACGTTTACTCTAAGTGGTTCTCCATGCATGTGCGTCATTTTGCATTGGATTAGTTATAGTGAGCTTGTAAACGAAGGTTTCCCATCAAATTGTTGAATTGAGTGCCAATAAACGCCTCAGTCTTGATCTGTAATCGGAATGTATTCAATCTGATTGGCAAAAATCTTTGCATCTAAACACAGCATATGTCTGGTTAATAAGACCCCTTTTACCACCATGTGGCAGTACATATTAAGCATGGGTTCCTTAAAATAGAACAGAATTCAGAACCATTAGACTACTGTGTTTTAACCCATCTGTGCAGTGAAACACCCACATACATGCACACTAGTAAACACACACTAGGGGGCAGTGAGCACACTTGCCCTATCCACAGGTTAGGGGGTTGGGGGTCTTGCTCAAGGGCACTTTAGTCACATACTGTCAGCTGAGGGGATCGAACCGGCGACCTTCCGTTCACAAGGCCGGCTCCCTAATCTCCGGCCCATGACTGCCCCATAATGCAAGCTCTGATACCACATGAACAAGACTATCTGAGATTGCTTAACTAATTACTTAACACTCAGGCAAGTGTGTGCATTTAAGCGTCCCCTCTGTGTGATACTATCCCTGTGGTGGTCCGTGCTCTCATTACATATTAGCTACGTTAACCTTTCCACTTCAGTGTAAAACCACATGCCTGCCATGCCAAACTGTTCTGCCCTGTAGCCTGAGCTCTTTAACATGCTGTGGGTTAGAGGTTGAGGTGCTCTTGGTGTTGCTGTTTTCTCTGATTTAGGAGAAACATCCATTTTACGATAAACAAGGATGACAGGCCGTTCCCTGAGTCAGACTGCGGTACGACTGGTTCAGCTGAGGTTTCATGAAGAATTTATGACCATCCGTTTGTCTTGAGTGTTTTCTGTAACAGGGGGCACTTTTTGGATTGGACCTGTTTATATGGGCTCAGCCTGGTTTAATTAGTAAAAGGAAACGTTAGTTTAATGAATGTTTTACCTTCTGAAATTCTAAAGGCCTGAATGTTTTCAGTTTTTATGTCCTTCACATATAAAACTCCCTACACTACTGTGCAAAAGTGAAAAGCCACCAAAGGAAAATAAGTGACGAAATAAGAGTTCCCAAAATTAAAAGTTTATCGATATAGAGAAAAAAAGGGCCCTGCTGTCATTGTCTCATAAATGTATTATATATTATTTAGGCCAATGGACTAACCGGACCAAAAGGTGTCATCGTTGAATGTGGATTTGATTATTTAAATTAGGGGAAAGAAGAAGACAGTGAACCTAAATACCCCTGTAGAGTTCTTTGAAAAATTGAACACAAGTCTTTAGAAAAGTAAAAAAGGGCGAGCAACGAAAATTTGATATAACATTTAGTTTGGTGCACGTTTCTGTTTCTAGGTGCCGATAAATGAACAGTTATTTCATGGCCGTGTTGACTGGAAATGAAAGTCTCTAACTTTTTTGTGAATTTCTGTATATTTCCTTATTATTTTTAGTAAGCCTGTGTTTTAACAGGTTAAGCACGTTCAAGGACGCAACCCAAGTCAACGATGGGGTTTTGCCCTCATGATTGTGTGTTGTAACGGTAATTGTAGTGTCAACATGCAACACATCAACGGTCTAGAGATCAGGGACATGCTCTCATGTGGGAAGAAATATGTTCTCTGCTTTGTTGAAGTCTGTTCCTGATTGGCTGTTGAACATCTGATTGGCTGTAGAACATCATTGATCATGTCTGGGGGGGGGGTTGTGATTAACTGGGAGGGGGGTCAGTCCATCGCCATGTGAGGTAGTTATCTAATCACACACCACTGCTCTCCTCTTATGTCTGGCCCAACTCAGCCTTCGGTTGCGGCTCAGAGCAATAACGCCCTATCGATCCGCTGCCTGCCGGATGGGTGCCTATCGACTGACCCTCAACATGTTGGCCTGTTCTCTCACTTCAACATGCATCCACCCAGATGTCCCAGTACAGCAGTGTGCCATTTAAAAATCTGAAGTCTCAGCACAGGGCTGTAGAGGGTGCTGTGCTGAGCTCAGATCAGACCATTCAGCTTGGTGAAGAGTGAGGGGGCTCTTTTTGGCACAAACGCCGTTTATACGATCAGGGTTGGAATATCAGTTTGTTTCGGCCTCACTGGTTTTATAGCAGTTACATGTGTAGTGCCTTATTATGCAGCTGCTCAAACAGTTGACTCTTTCATTGTCTTAGAGCAGGGATATTAGATTTTAATAACTCTATGACTTTGTTTCCATAGAAACCACTTCTCTTTCACTGTGGTTCAGTAGGAATCTCCCTTCTGTCTTCTGACGTGTGCATGCTGCAGTATTAATGGCTTAATGTTTACATGCAAAGATTTTTGCCAATTTGAATACATTCTGATTACGGATTCAGACCGAGGTGTTTATGTACATTCTATTCAATAAACTGATGGAAAATCTTTGTTTACATGCAAACTACAAGCATTCTGCTCGAAAATGACCTGCAGGCGCGGAGAACGTTACCATGACAGCGAACATCACCTGAGGTCCAGCCTGAGTGTGATGAGTTTTCAGTTGGCGCTCTCGTGTTTTGGATTGCTTTAATATGTCAGCCTCAGAAAAACGTACTTCACATGTACTTATAAAGGAAGCGGCGAGAGGAAATCGTCGCGTTCTAAGACACACAAGCTGGACGTCCGTCCCACCGCCGTCTTGTAAAGATCAGAGCATAAACTTCGTCTCCTCTTCAGACCAGTTTCTGCTCCAACGTGCTGAACTGTATAAACTTTAACTATGACGTGACGCACATGCAGAACATTCTTACACGTTCTGATTGGAAATGTGATCGGATACAGGTGTTTTACACAGTTATTATTCTTCTATTTAACAGATTATTCACAGGATTATCCACCTCGTTCAGTTAGACAGAAATTGTATTCCGAATGTCCTCAGTCAGACTAGTCTACTCCAGTTGAGGTGTTTATATGGACATGTTCTATTCCAGTGGATCTATTAGTCAGATTATTAATGGATTTTTAGGCTGCATGTAAATGAGGCTAATGTTGAACATGTACATTTAATTAACTTTTGGGTTTTCCTTTAGTGAATCATTTAGAGCAAAATGGTTTTGATTTCATCATGTAAGACCTTGATTCTCTATACTAATAGTCTACTACCACTTGGGGTAGTGTTCCCAGTCAAGGCTGCCATTTATCCACTGTTTGTTCGTGAATTCATTTTTTATTTGTTTGCTTGGTGTCAAATACATAAAAAAAAGTCGGATAGGTCGTTATCAGAGCATGGCTTGTTCTTGGAAATAGCACAGATCTGTAACAGTGAATTTGAGAGGGTACTTTGGACTGTATGGCTGTTTAGCACTGAAAATATCCTTAGGCTGACCAAAACAGAAATAGAGGCATTCGAGGCATGCATTAGGTACAGTCCTGGCCATTCCAGATAGGCAGTGACCCATGCTTTTTTCATTTTCTAATTAGGCATTTAGCCTTTCAGATGGCCACGACTTCTTGCTTTGCTATTCATGTGCCCTGGCGCAGATCGTGTGCACTGTGCAGAAAATAGCCCAAACCGTAGGAGTTGTCCTGAAATGACTGAAGCAGACTGTGGTCCTCCTTGGCCATTCCTTTCTTCATGCAGACATGCTATAGTATTTTTTTCAGGGTATTGGGTTTCTTTATGTTGGTAGATCGTCAAAGACATGGCAATTTATGCCGTGTGCCATCTGTTCCCTGAAGATCTGGAGGAACACATTCAGACTCATTTCCAGGGGACTGTGGTGAGACATTTGGCATTGCTGCATCGCTGGTAGATCAACAAGATCAAGGACCCTACAAATAGTGTGATTTTTATTTATTTATTTATTTATTTTCTGGTCTGTTTCTCTAATTCAGAGGTTCCTACTTCTGGTCCAGAATTAAAAGGCCAGCAAACTACACATATAACTGAATTCATTATTGTGTATGAACTGCAAATGTCAAACAGTTGTCAGCTCAGTGTCTATATGTCGCATGATACAGAGTGAATTAAAACACTTTACTTCAGAGATACAGTATATGGTATGTGAACACCTGACCATCAGACCTACATGATATTCAGTAGGCATTAGTATGGAGTTTACAGCCACCACTCTTTAGGGATGGCTTTCTGCAAGGTTTTGGAGTATGTCTGTTGGAATTTATGCCCAGATCATTTGCGAGGTCAGGCACTGATGTTGGGCAAGAAGGCCTGACTCACAGTCGACGTTTCAATTCATCCCAAATGTGTTCAGTGGGGTTGAGGTCAGGTTCTGTGCAGACCACTGGAAAATCCTTCACACCACGCCTGTCAAAACATGTCTTTATAGACTTGGCTGTGTGCACAGGGACACAGTCATGCTGGAACAAGAAATAGCCTTCACCACACTTGCCACATAGTCGTAAGCATATAATAATATAAAATGTCTTCATGGTGTAGCATTAACATTACCCTTCACAGGAGATATGGGGCCAAGCCTGCAAAGCAGCTCCAGACCATTATCCCTCCTTCACCAAACTTTACTGTGGGCACTGTGCAGTGTTGGGTAGCTTTCTCCTAGCGTCTACCAAACCCTGATTCATCCAGATCGTGCCAGATAGTGAAGCGTGATTGATCACTCCAGTGGTCACTCAAGTTTTCACTGCTGAGGTGTGTTTTACTCCATGTGCAGCTGCTCGACTATGGAATCGTATTTCACGAAGCTCCCAATGCACAATTATTGTGCTGATGTTGCTTTCAGAGGCAGCTTGGAACTTAGTAGTGAGTAAAGCAACAGAGGATGGTTGAGATTTATTTAACTGACTTGTGGCAAGGAAAGCATTTTATGATATATTCTATGGTGATTGCATGGCTGTGTGCTTGATTTTATTTACCTGTTAGCAAGGAGTGTCATTGAAGTCAGTGGTTAGGAGGGGTGTCCCCAAACATTTGGCCGTAAAGTATATTTAAAAAAAAAAAAAAAAGCTTAAAGGATATTATTTCAAAATTTTCCACTGTTCAGTCCTTATAAAAAGAGTATCACTTTTTTATAGAGTAATGTTTTTTTTTTTTTGTCATGTTAGTGGTGGTAAAGTAATCAAAAGTTTTTTGGGTACCATTTCCTTACAGTGCCCTGCATTCATCTCTTTGATTACTACATTTCAACCCAAAAGCTTGTATCAGAACTACTGTAAAAGTCTGTCTCAGGCATCCGGCAATATATTCGTTAGCATGTCGTATAATTGTGTTTCACACAAACACTCAATTACTTTTATTTTTACATCTTAACAATTGGGTCAAAAATGTGATAAATTGGTAGAATTTAATTAATCAGTAATTGAATTGTCTGTAGTTTAGTTTAATTTTGTTAATGTAGGTTTTTTTTGTGTGTGTGTGCAACCTTAACCTTCCCAGGATGTTAGTGCTGCCAAGTGATGCAGGGACACAAGGATTGGGAACAGGAGACAACTAAATTGAACAAAAAGGAAAGCACATTAGAGAGAGCCTTTGATCATAGCACTAGTATCCAGACTAAAGATCTAATAGACTGCCATCGACAGTGTGGCCTGCTCCTCTAAAAGCATTAGCCAGATTGCCCATTATCAAGACTCAAAGCGGTATCATGGGACAATGGGATGCTTCATAATGGTGTTTTTATGAGCTTCTACTCGGGGGTTTTATGGGCCACTGAACACATCCTAAAGCCGCACGCTTATATTCCAGTCATGTTAGAGTCAGCTGAAAAGATTGATACGATCCATGTTTCCTGGAATGAGTTCAGTTTATTCTTTTTAGCCGTTTAACATCTTCAACTTCTTGAGACCACCGGTGGGTCCAAAATGCAATTTGTCATATTCTTCATAACTTCCATATTTCATAAGCTACTTCCTAAGGGTGAGTGTCATATGAGAGCTGTAACTTCTTCTTTCCAGTCATATACACTCACTGGCCACTTTATTGGGTACACCTAGGTACACCTGTTCAATTACTTGTTAACTCAAATAGCTAATCAGCCAATCACACGGCCGCAGCTCACTGCATTTAGGCCTGTAGAGGTGGTCAAGACGACTTGCTGAAGTGCAGACTGAGCATCAGAATGGAGAAGAAAGGGGATTTAAGGGGCTTTGAACGTGGCGTGGTTGTTGGAGCCAGACGGGCTGGTCTGAGTATTTCAGAAACTGCTGATCTGCTGGGATTTTCACACACAACCATCTCTAGAGTTTACAGAGAACGGTCCGAAAAAGAGGAAACATCCAGTGAGCGGTCAGTTGTGTGGATGAAAATGCCTTGTTGATGTGAGAGGTCAGAGGAGAATGGGCAGACTGGTTCCAGATGATAGAAAGGCAACAGGAACTCAAATAACCAACCAGAATCTCTGAGGAACGTTTCCAACACCTTGTTGAAAGTCTGCCATGAAGAATTAAGACAGTTCTGAAGGCAAAAGGGGGTCCAACCTTTTACTAGCTGTACCTAATAAAGTGGTCAGTGAGTGCAGATGAGTAATATTAAACCCTTATAATAAAAGAAGCTGAACTCAAGTTGTAAACAGGTGGCGTCTCTGCAGTGATCTGCTCTGTAAAAATGATATTTATAAAATAATACAAAGAGCGTCTAAGATTTTTGGCTTTCAGCAGTAAACTGTAAGCAGATAGCAACATGTGTAGGTCATAAAACACATTTTCTGCTAATGTGAGAACTTTTACCAAAAAAATTTCAATTGAATAATTTGCCTTACAATTTGGTCATGTAAATTCAGATGGTGAAGCCTAAATGTCCCCTGAAGAACAGTAGGTTAACCTCATACACTGCACTCAGACACAAGGCAGTACAGCAGCCTTACTGAGTAAACGAGTTCTGTTTGACTGCTTAGCTCTGTACATTTAGCTCAGATGACTTGCAATGCAGCAGCTCTTTTGAGAGGTAAAGACGTGTGAGACATGCCTCTTGGTTTCACTAACTAACCGTGTGTCTTTGTGTTTGTTTTGCAGGAAAATGACAGGCCACTCCTTTCACATGGGCTACAGCATGGCCATTCTCAACGGCATAGTGGCTGCACTCACTGTCATCTGGTGCCTCACATAAAAAAAAAAAACCCACACAAACTTTTGCTCCCTGACCGCTTCCTCACCTAGATCATCACATTACCATCAAGTGTTTGTGGTTAATTAAAGAAAGAAAAACATCGAGATCAGTGGCTCTTAGTCCTGGTCCTGGAGCACCAGTGCCCTGCACGTTTCCTCTGCTCCCAGTACACCTGATGCACCTAATGAGCTAATGAGCAAGGCTTTCCTGATGTGAAGTGGATGTTCGAGTTTGAAGTGGGTGGTAGAGCATGAAAAACAATACAACATGCAGGACTGTAGAACTCTTAAGACCAAGATTAAGAACCATTGATCTAGATTTAGTGTTACGTCCTCTTCAAAAGGGTTTATTTTTTCCCTTTTGGTAAATATACAGTGTTACAACACAGTGCTATTACTTTAAGTGTTGTGATTTTTTAAAACTTTTGGAAGCACAGCCTACATAATGCGACAGTTTTCTGTTTTAAAACAGCAAATAGGCACAGACAGCCAGCCCAACCGATATCAGTTTGCCAGAAATCTAGCCTATAACCTGCTTTATATCATTTCTGATAATTATTTATGGCGTGGCAGGGGTTCAAATTCCTGTGTAGCGCCCTGTTTAAACTATAGCACTGGAATTTAAGCTGAACTAGTTTTGAACACTAAACACCATCATAGTTAAATTACCAAAAAAAGTAAAATAGACACGGATCAGGCACAACATTAACCTTCTCAGCTCATTGTCCATTTTATCATCTTATTCGCATTCTTCAGTGGTCAGGACCCCCACAGAGCAGGTACTATTTGGGTGCTGGATCATTCTCAGCACTGCAGTAACACTGGCATGGTGGTGATGTGTTATTTTGTGTTGTACTGGTACGAGTGGATCAGACACAGCAGTGCTGCTGGAGTTTTTAAACACTGTGTCCACTCACTGTCCACTCTGTTAGACACTCCTACCTTGTCAGTCCACCTTGTAGATGTAAAGTCAGAGACGACAGCTCATCTGCTGCTGCGTGGTTTGTGATGGTCATCCTCTAGTCCTTCATCAGTGGTCACAGGATGCTATTTTTGGTTGGTGGACTGTTCTCAGTCCACACTGAGGTGCTTAAAAACTCCAGCAGTGCTGCTGTGACTGATCTGCTCATACCAGCACAACACACACTAACACACCGCCACCACGCCAGTGTTACTGCAGTGCTGAGAATGACCCACCACCCACATAGTACCTGCTCTGTGAGGGTCCATGGGGGTCCTGACCACTGAAGAACAGGGTAACAGAGTATCAGAGAAACAGATGGACTACAGTCTGTAACTGTAGAACTACAGAGTGCAGCTATACAGTAAGTGGAGCTGATAAAGTGGACAATGAGGGTAGAAACAAGGTCCTAATGTTATGCCTGATTGGTGTATATATGCATGTTAACAGTTTTTTGGTGAATAGAAGAAAAAATAAGCAGTGATAAGCAATAAAGGTTAGTTCTGCTCACAGTGCTACGACAGTTATGTTAACCATGTTCAACTGAAAACTGGTCATATCTGTCAGTAAAATGTTATTCAACTATTACTACAATTACACAAAAAACACATTTTTGTCAGTTTTATCAGAATTTTTACATTAATTTTTATCTGAATTTTATCAGCTACAAAATGTTCGTATCGGTTGGGCTCTAATTGTACATTAGGTTTGCCAAAACTATTTCTTTACATATACTAAGTGAGTCCAAGGAAAGTCCTTGGTCTGTTGTGGCAGTTTTATAAAAGTGAGAACATTTTTCTATCTGGAATCCAAAACTACATTTTGAATAGCTCAAACGTTTTTAAGAGTTCATGAAATGCACAAGGCATAGTGGCCTTCACCTAAGCTAAGCAGGCCTATTAGATGGTTCTGGATGAAACCATGTTAGTAGAAATGATGCTTTCTCTGCCGTCTAATTGTGTTTGTTTTTAAAAAGACCTCTGCTCTCTCCTTTAATTCAGTGATGCAGCACTAATTTTGTCCCACCACAATAGCAGAACATTAGATTGTGCTTTTTGGCCTTTAATCCTGGCCGTGATTTGGTTGTCAGTGCATCAACACAGCTACAGCTTAACTGCCTCAAGATTAATGGAATGTGCATTTTAATGCTTCTACTGGGCAGAAAACGGGGCCTTTTAGATTCTGCTTTATTAAGGCACTGAGGCACTGATTAGTTGAGCCTGGCAATATGACGGCTGTAAAGCAGGTGATGGTGAGATATTTAACGTATTTCGTTAATTGTTTGACCCCAGCAGGGCTTGAATACTTTTTGTTCAAAACTAGATTAACAGGCCCTGTTGCTACTCAGGGTCGTTGACGCTAATGCACTGCCCTGTATCCTCAGCCCTTTTCTTTTCACAGTCAGTGTCGTGTGTGTGTGTGTGTGTGTGTGTGTGTGTGTGTGTGTGTGTGTGTGTGTGTGTGTGTGTGTGTGTGTTGTAACCACTTTTTTTCTGGTGTAGATTCGAGGTATTGTGTATGTCATGCAAGGACGACATGAAATTACATGCATTTGCATCTTAACCACTAAAAGAACAGGCAAATAAAATCCAGGCTTCTAATCGGGGTCTTCATAACCTTGGGAATGTAGCCGAAGGACTGCATATGCAGTAGAGTGCAAAAATCAGAGACCACCCTTCATTTACTTAATTTCCAGTGCGAGTGCATGTTAGTTTTTGTGAGATATTTCTGAGAAGATAAGAATCTATCTGCATGCAAAAAGGGAACATCAAAGCAAAATAAATGGGACAAAGTTGACCTCTGACTTCCAAAATAACATTTTCCTGTGTTTTATTTTTTCTCCCTGAGGTCCAGTTATGAAATTTGTTATTTGTTGCATGGGTGTAGAACTAAACGTGGTGTTTTTGTTACTGTGCCTTGAAGACTCCTTTATTTCATAAAAACAGGGAAAACATGTCGTCACCCCCTCTCCTGAAATAGATGGAGGCAAAGAATGGACACAATAAAAACAGAAAACTTTATTATATTTAGTTCAGGCTTTTTTCCCTGGTCCTGAAAAATGACCGTGTCCTGGGTGTTTTGACTGAATTTGAGAGAAATGAATGGCGCTCTCTGGCTTTTTGCACAGTACTGTATTTAATGTAACCTATTGAAGTATTGAGTGTTGTTTGCTGGTAGCGACACGTGTATCCCTGAGGCAGACTCGATCACTTTCACACCAGTTACAGTCACACAGTCTCTCGGCCCTGAAACCATCACACATTGAATTCTGCTCTTAAAGGGGTAGTTCAGCGTTTTATACATTTTTGCCCTTCCATCCAACATAATCGATCGTATGTGGTTTATGACCCTGTATGACAATATTATCTCTGCAAATGGACAAAAGAATGTTGCGTCGTCATGGTAACAGCAGCCTGGAAGCCTGACTTATTTAATAGGTAACTGTGTCTGATACAGTGTCAGGAACCACATAAACAAGTCTAGTTGAGATTTCTTAACAACTTCATACGTTTTGTGTCATAATAACCCTTGTGTGACGACGTGATTGTCACTCAGTGGTCTGGTGGACCCCACTGCATTATTGTTTTTATAAACCAACACGGCCATAACAATTCATTTAAAAATAAGTGTCCAGCATAGAGTTCTCCTTTAGCAGCTGTAGCCAGTCAGCAGCCTGTCCATGTTATACACACACTAACAGCAGGCCATGTAGGAGGAGAACAGAGCGATGGACACAGCACCTCCACACTTTTACTTCCCAGGGGAGACTAAGGAATCATAATTTCTTTTCTTTCGAGAAACACCGAAAATGGGTCCCACAGACCTGAACACACAAGGGTTATTACTTATTTAGCTTCCGTTGCTTGCTAGCTAAATTTAATCTGTAGTTAAAGAAGCAAACTTCAGACGTCTTGGTTGATCAACTACATCTGGAGGAAAAAAAATGTATAAATTAGATTTTTCCCTAAACTTTTTTTACACCAGTCCAGCCAAGGGTATTGTGTAGTCCTGTAATCTGCTGTTGGCACTTGTGTTATTTTTTGTCTTATAGAACTTTATACTTGGCTAAATGGCGCTGGAACACTCAGGGATGAGAAACACTGATGTAGATGTTCCCCAGGTTGAGCAGATTCTGACATGGAGATGTCTGATCAGGGACTGCTTTAAGTCATGTCGGTCAATAAACTGGTGTGCCAATATGACGCTGGTTTCCTTGTTTTTTTTTGTTTTTTGCAAAAAAGTAATTACACTTCTATAAATAAGTGATGAACCACTGCTCGCAAGTACCACTCCAGTTGAGACTCTGAGCGTTGTTTAAGTAACAGTCTCTATTCAAACGGCTTCCATGGAAAACAGCAGTCTATTAATGGAATTTGTTTCTTTTGTACTCGGACGCTTACTGGTCATTACGGCCATTGAACTGTGCCCTGAGGCAGCAGTGGTGCTGAGTGCTCTGTGCACATGCTGCTGAGAGTGGCGGTCAATAGGAAAGCGTTTGCTTTGATGCCCTTATTATTATTTGTCACCCCAAGGCCGATTTCTCTGAACGAGTGGTGAGATGCGTGATCATTGGATGGAATAAAAGAGAGAATGGAGCAGTGCACACACAAGTGAATTGACTAAGAAGTATCCACCCAGTATATCCTGCGGAACTTTCCCTGGATGAGTCTGCTGTTTGAGCCGCAGCAGGAAATGCAGTGGGCGTTATCCTAAACGTGTCCTCTGATGTGCCGTCTTTCTGACTGACCAATGCTATTGACGTATGAGTGCCCGGCTGCTGTCCGCACGCAGTGGTTTTAGACAGCTCGTACAAAAGGCTTTTACTAGACAGAGAAAATGTGACCGATGTATGTTAGCACTCATTTGAAAAACAGGTTTTTTACGCATGATCGAGATCAATTAGTGACCACATGGCCAAACGGACGTGCATGATGGATGAGCAGGTCTCTCCATGCTTTCCTTTCCCGTTCCATAATGGAGAATCCACATGGTTAATCATCCCGTTTACTTGGTGGGTCTGAACACCGTGCCTGTATATTCCGGCATACCTCAGTATGGGTCATTCAGGGTTATGCATTAACGCAGGCAGGTCTGGCGAGAACGTTCATCGGCCAGTTCAGGGTGAATGTCCTGCAACTGCCCGCTCCTTCTATGCATACTCTGCTTCATCCAGTTATTTAGGAGGTGTGCCTTTTCTGAGCTGATTATCCTCCTGGGTTGAAGGGTGCAGCAGTGTTAACTAAACATTCTGCTCTTCTGAAATTAATAATCAAATACTGGTTTAACCAAAGACGTTTGCCCAACGCTGATATTGTTTATGAAAATATCTGCTCATTGATATGATTCTTATATCATACATCCTTAGAAAACAAGTTTGAGTGACTGAAATAGGCCATAAATAATATAAGCAATAAATAAGGTTACAGTCCTAGGCAGAGCAGACAGAGCCATCTACTTACTGAATGATCTTACAGAGATTTCTTTTTCTTGATGCTGCTGTTAATCTTGCTTGTTTATATCATTTCTTTCATAATTCCATATCAGGACGTTAGGCTCCTCTTTCAAGACGGCTAGTTCATTATGAGGCTGGACTCATGTCTGGAAAGCTGCTTTAGGACGGAGCCTGTTGTGAAAGTATATATTACATAATATACTATTTATTAGGACCAAAATAATACAACAGTTCTTGATAGTGATACTCATTTTAAGGAGCTTACAAATGCTGATAACTGACAATATTAGCCATACTATTAATAAAATATTATCTGGTTGTAAATTAACCAACATTTTTAGTTAATTGGTGCTTTACTGACCGTTCTGATCGGCAGTTATTTAAACATAATGTAAATTCCCCATTGCCAAATTTCTTAAACAGCAGAAACTGACTGGGAAATCAATGCATTTTCCTTCTGTGCTGGGATGTCCAGTCTTATCCACAAAGGGCTGGTGTGGCTGCAAGTTTTCCTTACAAACGCACAAAAACTCACCTGATGCCTTGTGTTTAATTGGTTGCTCTGCTTTCAAGCAGCTGATCATGGGCAGTCCAGCAGTCCCATTTTTTGCTGGACTGGAAATCCGCAGCCACTCCGGCCCTTTGTGGATAAGATTGGATGTTCCATGCTATGCCATGCCATATTTCAGTGTATTTGTGGGGGCATAGGGAGGGTCTCTGAGGTAGCTGAGCTTTTAGCTCAATGATGAGTTGGGTGTGGTGGGAGGGAGAAGTGAAACATGATTGTATTGGTTAATTATTTTCTCTGCTGCCAGTGCATGATGATGTCATTGAAACTCATAAAGCATTTTACAGACAGGTCACTACACTTCTATCAAATTACGGGAAAACAAGATGTTTGTCTCTTCAATGATGAAGTGATTAGATATGCTTAATGACCGACTAGCCAAGTAGACATGTTCCTTAATGAGATCAACCTAACCTTAAATATTTTGATAAATTATTGATAAATAAATTCTCTTACTGCATGTTGATCTGTCTGGTTACTATTCAAAACGTTACATTCGTGAATCCGGCTCAGGACACATTGTTAATGCTTTAGTGGTAGGATTTCCGATCAGGACGTTGCACTATGTAAGATTTTTTTCAGAAGAAAAAAATTGAAAAGGTGTCAAGTCAGATTTTGTGGGTATTTTTCAGCCCATGTCATACATCTTTACATGATAACATCACCGGTGCGGGCTGCACTTATTTTAGTGTACTGCACTCTGTATTGTAGTTTATTGTATTGTATCTTATTGTTATTGTATTGCATTGAATGGCTCAGAGTTCTGCGTTCAACTCTGGTTCTTTTTCTCTCTGTGTCTGCAGTGACGTGTTTGTAGCAGTATCTGAGCTCAGGACCGTCTTTTTCTCTAAGCTATTGGTAACCAGCAAAGATACTTTCTCTAGATTGACAAAGCACTTCTTGTAAGTCGCTCTGGATAAGAGCGTCTGCTAAATGCTGTAAATGTAAAATGTAAATGGCTCCAAAAGGTCCGGCTCGATATTTAGGTCTCAAATGTAAACTCAATGTTATACTGATGAAGATATGGAGGCAATAGAGGATAATTCACTCAGATCCTCGAAAGACACTTTTTTTTTTGACTGACTTCTCTTTGAATTCTCTTTCAATGCGCTTGCAATCAGATTCATCCTCTCGGGGAAGGGGTCCGAAGCACAACTCAGTGTTCTTCCGCTTGTTGTCTGCAATTACACATTTCCACCAGAGAGGTCTCCAAATCCCACTGAAGCTTTAATATCAGCCAACTTTGTCAAACATTGTATTAGTCAGGCTTTAATAATAATAAACAGTTTTATTTAATTGAAAAATGTTTTACAGATCAATGCAACACATTCTACAGGCATATTCCAGCACTCAGTTGACGTGGTGATTGGTTCATCTGACCATATCTTGCGTGTATGTTTGTGAAGTCTTAGACGGTGACCTTGCACAACCAAGAGCGCTGACGCGTTCGTACCCTCTTCACTCGCCACTGTTTAGGCCATCACAGCTGGTGAGCCTGTTCCAAGGATTTAAAGTGTGCAAAAAGTGACTCGGATATTTACTTGGGAAGATGGAGCAGCTTGACCTGCTTGTAGGCCGTCTGGAATTACTTATTACATTTGGACCGCGGTCAGTAAATAACCGCAGCCAGGACAAATAGTTTTATGGCATTCTTAACAAGCTTACGGTTTGCATCCAAAGAGTGTTAGTAAGTCACACAGCACAGTTTCCAACTCTGTGTAGCAGAAGCGGTGAGAGGATGCAGGTGGATATGACAGTTTATTCATAGCAATAATCAGTTATGAGATGACAATCATTTGTGACAAGCGTGGACACATAATTGCATTTAGCCTGTTGCCGTGGCCGCTAATGCTATTTCAACTGCATGGTCTTTCCATGGTCTCCCTGACCGCAGCGATGATGAGTAAAAACAAAAATCAGCAGTAATATTTAACTCTGTAACTACAAGATTACAGCCAGTGGGGAAATCAGTCAATGTTCATCAGTAGATTAGTTATCCCATCATGCTGAACTCACTTCTAATCAGAATGGCTCATCAATATTATAGAAATGAGCGATTGAAGTTATACAGACGACGCAGTGCTCTGGGAAAACGCATCACGTGAAACTTCTGTTCAAGAGGGACAATTAAGCAACTGCGCTCGTTGTCCATCTTATCAGCTCCACTTACTGTATAGCTGCATAGCTGGGGGGGGCATAGAGCGAAGTCTGGGGATTAGGAGGCCCAGGTAGTACTCAGAATTCTTGGTCATGCTCTTCCAACGGACATTTCTAGCGGTGTAACATGCCGCATTGTCTTGCTGGAAGACCCCATCCACTCCAGGGAAGACAGCATGAATGGGTGTACGTGATCTTCAAGGATGGATTCATACCCAAATCGGTTGAGAGTGCCTTCCACGTGGATGAGCAGGCCCAGAGAATGCCATGAAAACATTCTGCAGACTATGATGCTGTAACAGGTGCTGTTACAGTTACAGATGCTGCCACCACCAACTTGTGGACATGAAGTGGTCATAATAACGTGACTCGACCGTGTATATACCACTGAAAGGGATCCCACAATTATTACAAGTCAAAGAACCTTTTATTTGCCACCCTATGGAACCCCTTTTTCACTTAAAAATATTGTTTTTCAAGGGTTCTTTGCATCGGGAAAAGGTTCTTCAGATAGATGGATAAACCTTGTTGAAAAGGTTGTATGGCAGGTTTTTCTATTGTTACAGGCTTTACCTTGTAACAACAGTGTCATGTCTCTTTTCAAAAAGGTTCTCTATAAAACCACCTATAGCAGTCTGAAATCTGCAGAGGTGGACAAAGTACACGAATCACGTACTTGAGTTAAAGTAGAGATTCCCAAGGTAAAATATTCCTCCAGTAAAAGTAGAAGTTCCTCCCTTTAGACCTCCACTTGAGTAAAAGTACTAAAGTATTTCCCTTCAAATGTACTTAAGTATAAAGTAAAAGTACTAAAAGAGTAATTCTGGCTCTGATGTCCTGTTATCATTTTTATAACCAGACTGGCTTCATGAACTCATTTCAGGTGAAAGTCCTCCAGCGTCTCTCTTGGTAAACCAGTCTTTTAATAGAACGTCATTAATTAGTGACGCTGACGTCTATTAAAATGATCAGAAGCACAAAACACTGAAGGTAAACAGTTTCCATCAGGGAGAACCGAGTGGCTCTGAAATCACTTTTTACACACAAGCAAAGTTTCAGCTTCAGATTTATTTACAACTTAGTTCCAAGTTTAAGTTGAATAAAAACTGGCTTTAAACTCAGGATCACAGATGAGCTCCTTTACTATGTTGATCTGTAGGCGTCTGTTCATAAACATAAACCAGCCCAAACTCATTTACTATAAAATGAAATGGTGTTTGTAGAAATTCAGAAAAAAGCCGCGTCAGTCTCGACTGCATATGTGGACATATTTCTATATTGAGCTCTATTTACACAAAGTTAGGTTAGTTCATCATTTATGTTGAACAGACTCTCCCAAAGTTTTACGCTGCTGCGCTGACGTTGAACCGCGTGCTGCACTGGGTCGGTATGACCAACAGGTCAAAACCAGCTCTAAACAAAGTGACCGCTGGGCCCTGATTGGTGCTCTGGCTTTGCGCTTCTTTCGTTTTGACATGTTACGTTTTTATACACACAGAAACCAAAAGGAACGACAGATTTCTCAAAATGTAGGAGGAAAAAGTCGGATATTAGACTCTGAAATGTAGTGGAGTGAAAGGAAAAAGTCGCCCAGAACGGAGAAACTTCAGTACAGATACACCAAAAATACTAAAGTACAGAAAATAATTACATTTACTCAGTTACTCAGTTACTGTCCACCCCTGGAAATCTGAAGAATGAAGTGATGCAAAGAACATTTTAATCATGCAGAGGCTTCTTTGAGTGTTCATGGTTCTGCTGGATATAGAACCAATGTGTGTTTTTTAAGTGTGTATAAAAACAGAATAACTGCTCAAGCAGCTTCTAATGGGCTACACCTCTAAGAACTTCTTAGGTTCTTTAGTAAAAGCAACTCAACCATTCGAAAGTTGAAGTGCTTCCGTGCATTGTTAAGTGGTTGTTCTCTGTGATGGCTGTTTAAAATCGGTTTTAAATATAAAAATGTCTCTTTTATCATTACAAGGCAAATTACTTTCATTTGGGACTATGTAGAACCCATTTAGCATAAAAAATGAAAGCTATTCAAAGAGGCTGCGGAGGGCTCACTGGTCCTTCAGTGAAGGCAACTCAAAGAACCTTTTGAATGGTTAAATGGTACTTGGCACTTTTAAAAGGTTCATCTCTGATAAAATCAAACACTTGTATTTGGTTTAAAAAGTTATATAAAGCATCCAGAAAGGTTCTACTATTGTAAAAGAAACACTTATTTGGTATTATATAGAATCTGTGTAGTATATAAAAATGAAAAAAACTGATCGTCTCTAAGGGGCTACACCTACAAACTTAACAGGGTCTTTAATAAAGGCAACTTGGAGAACATTTGACCATTTAAATGGTTCTTGGCACAGTTCACTGGTTCTTTTTACACTGAAAACTTGAATTACTTGACTTTTCTTTAAAAAATCAAGCAAACTTATAGCCTTAGTTACTGAACGGCTTCAAGCTTAAGTACCTTTGTATCGCTGCTGTCGGAACAAAACCTCGTATCTCCAAAATGGTGACTTTACAGGAGAAGGAAAAAACCTGCATTACTTTCAATGTGAGTCAGTGGAACCAGAGTTTTTTCAGAGTCATTTTTGCCCATTTATTTTGGTCCATCCGTCATGAAATTTACACACAATGTAAAGACCAACATGCATTTTCAAATGAGGTCAAAAACTGAAAATCGACAAAAATGGAGATACAAGGTTTTGTTCTGACAGCAGCGATTTATGAGTTATAGTTACTTTCTGCTTTCCATTGATCTCCACTTCTGCAGTACGTAAGGTCAACTCAAACAGCCCAGTGCTTAATAATAGTGTCCACTCAGCTGACAGAGCTTTACTTTTTCAAGTCCTGCTTACTACTGAATTAGTTATGTGAACTTCAATCAAATTCTGTTCCATATGGAAGGTATTGGCATCAATTACACAACTCCATTATGTCAAAGTAACAAATCAGCAGTTATCATCAGTAACGTATAAAAAGCTTAGATAAGAGAAGAATCACGCATTTCTGGACTCTTATGATAAGACCATCATAGTGAGAATAACACAAGCATACAAAATGCATCCAAACTCCATATTTAGCATGAGAGTAGTGTGGCGCAAAACGTTTTGCCAAGAGATTTATGTTCGTAAAAGAGTTAATTAACAGAAACCAACAAAACTGCTAGGAATCCTGGGAAGCTTTTTGGGCAAAAGCCTCTTCAGTCAGTAGGACTTATCCAACTGAAGTGATCTTAAACTTTTCATAGTCCTCGGGACCACCGGTGGTTCCAAACCGCTCTTGGTCATGTTCTTCATAACGTTCATATTTCATCAGCTCCATTCAGAAGTTGGGCGTCGTGTGAGGCTGTAGCTCTTCTCTCCAGTCTAATAGACGGTGATGTCATTTTAAACCCTTATAATAAAAGAAGCTGAACTTTGTTTTTCTACTGAAAGTCGACCCGTTTTTCCCCAAATCTGGGCTCTAAACTATAAACAGACGGCGTCTCTTCAGTGATCTGCTCTGGAAACATCACTTTTAGAGAATAACACAAAGAGCGGCGGAGACTTTTGGCTTTCAGCAGTAAAGTGTGAGCGTGTAGAGATGTGTGTGTTCATAATGCAGTTGTTGAATAATTTGTTCTATGATTTGGGCATGTACATTCAGATGGACAAACCGAAATACACCCTGGTCAGTAATACCTAGATTTACCTTAGTATCTAAGAATTACTCGAGAAGTAGTGAGTGTTGCTAGATTTGTATTAGATATTGGCACAAATTGTGAACCATAAAAGAAAGTTAGTGCAGTTACTGTGGTATGATGGACAACTTGTAATTTGCAAAGCAGCACAGCAAACACAGGTCCACTATTATTACAGGTCAAAGAAGCATTTATTTGGCAGTGGTGGACAGTAACTGAGTAACTGAGTAACTGAGTAAATGTAATTAGTTTCTGTACTTTAGTATTTTTGGTGTATCTGTACTGAAGTTTCTCCATTCTGGACTTTCTCCTTTCACTCCACTACATTTCAGAGTCTAATATCCGACTTTTTCCTCCTACATTTTGAGAAATCTGTGGTTCCTTTTGATTTCTGTGTGTATAAAAACGTAACATGTCAAAACGAAAGAAGCGCAAAGCCAGAGCACCAATCAGGGCCCAGCGGTCACTTTGTTTAGAGCTGGTTTTGACCTGTTGGTCATACCGACCCAGTGCAGCACGCGGTTCAACGTCAGCGCAGCAGCGTAAAACTTTGGGAGAGTCTGTTCAACATAAATGATGAACTAACCTAACTTTGTGTAAATAGAGCTCAATATAGAAATATGTCCACATATGCAGTCGAGACTGACGCGGCTTTTTTCTGAATTTCTACAAACACCATTTCATTTTATAGTAAATGAGTTTGGGCTGGTTTATGTTTATGAACAGACGCCTACAGATCAACATAGTAAAGGAGCTCATCTGTGATCCTGAGTTTAAAGCCAGTTTTTATTCAACTTAAACTTGGAACTAAGTTGTAAATAAATCTGAAACTGAAACTTTGCTTGTGTGTAAAAAGTGATTTCAGAGCCACTCGGTTCTCCCTGATGGAAACTGTTTACCTTCAGTGTTTTGTGCTTCTGATCATTTTAATAGACGTCAGCGTCACTAATTAATGACGTTCTATTAAAAGACTGGTTTACCAAGAGAGACGCTGGAGGACTTTCACCTGAAATGAGTTCATGAAGCCAGTCTGGTTATAAAAATGATAACAGGACATCAGAGCCAGAATTACTCTTTTAGTACTTTTACTTTATACTTAAGTACATTTGAAGGGAAATACTTTAGTACTTTTACTCAAGTGGAGGTCTAAAGGGAGGAACTTCTACTGTTACTGGAGGAATATTTTACCTTGAGTATCTACTTTAACTCGAGCACATGGTTTGTTTACTTCGTAAAGCTTTAATGTAACGTAATGACTGGTAACGCAATAAGACCCGTAACAGTCAGACTGTCTCACACGTCTCATTTATTTCATTAAATATTAGGAGCTACTTCTTATCCAGGCTGCATTCCAACATCAGTTCTTCACCACAAAAAGAATTGAGTTCTTTACAAAACGAGTTCCGTCCTTCAACAAAGTGCACTGAAGCATAATCCAGAACAGTGGACTGCCTCTCTGGTCATCAGCATTCAGTCTGTGGCTTTAGTGGACAGAGGCAAAAGTTTTTAGTCTGTATACACACTTACAAAGATGGTTCCTCAAGGGTTCTTTCGTAAAGGTGATGGTTCTATTTAGATCCACGATTCTTCAGACATGATGGTGAATGTGTTGAATATGGTTCTATATGGAACAGTGGTTCACTATGGTGCCAAAAATGGTTCTGCTTGTGTTACAAGCTTCACCTGGTAACAACAGAAGAACCTTCTTTAGTGCTGTAGAACCACGCGCAACACACTCAACAGCTTCACCACCATGAAATGATCCTACGTAGCACATGGTTCTACATAGAACGTTGTCTTTACTAAAGAACCCTTGAAGAAGCATGTTTTTGAAGGGTGCAGGGATTGGGGAGCGCAGGGTCACTGAGATGGGCAACATCCACGCGGCTTCCCACCGGCCAGCCAGCGCGCTTTACGCACTAATACGAGCCCACGATGACCGCTTCCACGTCCTTGGAGGACCTCCTGTCCGTCACCAGGAAGTTGATCATTCCCTCGGATTTGATCAGAAGGTTACATCCTAAGAAGAAGATGCCGAAGACGACCGTGAGCGCGAGGACGCACATCACCGCGATCTGCACCACGCTCATGATGAAGGTGCTGCGCTCGTCCAGCGCCGGGCTCACCAAGCCGCGGTCCGTCACGGCCGAGGACAGGTTGCAGCACGCGAGGAAGCTCTCGCTGGTGCCGCTGGTGCTGAGGTTGGAGAAGAAGCCCGCGTCCGTGTCGTTAAACGCCGTCGAGTTCATCCTGAGCCGCGCGGTCCGCTGGAGAAACGCTAACAGGTGCGCCAAACAAGTTTCACCGGGTCTCTGAGGAGCTCGGTCATGAAGGGCGGCGGCGCAGAGACGCGCAGGCTTGTGGCGCTGAGGCGACTGGGCGCTGGAGTCTGCTGCGCCCGTCCTGAGCGAGAGCGCGCGTGACAGGAGTTCAGGGGCAGTGCTGCTTTAGCGCAAAGCGCGCCCCCAAAAGCACGAGCCGACAACGACACGCCTGGGCTCTGCGCTCACGTCAGAAACGTCTCCTCTCCGTTTACTGATGGATTGCACCTACTTAGAAACAGAGTGTGGAGAAGAGACACGCTGAGGCTCGGTCCCATTTATTCTCACCCCTACCCCTTGTTTCCGAGTGCCACCTTGTAACTCACTTCCAAGGGGTAGTGGTTGAAATCTTGCCCTTCACTTCATTAACAGCTACTGCTCTGTCCACTTCAGTGACAGCAGAGGAGGTAAAGTTCGGCTCCTCACTGCTGGGCTTTAGTTACATTAGGCCTTTATACGCCTTCAAGAGGGGGGCAATTATTTATTATCGCCCACCACTAATTCTTCACTGATGTGAAGCTGAAGTCAGAGATTCACCAGGTTCTTCTTCAAATTTTCCAGTTCCACCTTAAGTGGTGCAGCAGTTACATTCTGGACTTCAGGCGTCAAGCCTGCCAGACTATTTAAGGTGGAACGGGGAAGTTAGCTAGCTAGCTACTGAGACGTTAGTGTGCTGTTTGCGATTTTTATGCTTGTTGTGAAGAACCAAAATACGCTGAAACGACATTAAACGAAGATAAAATTGTCGTCATTTTAATGGAGAAGGTTCTCACATTTGTGGGGGTCTTTGGTCGCTCACGCAGCCGCCTTACCGGTTTTTCTTTTTTCCTCATAACTCTCTGTTTGGGGCCTCTGAAAAACCTCAGTTTGGAGGCCCATGTAGCCCCAACACTTCGCCCTACACCTCTATCTCAACAAAAATTGGGACACCCTAACAGACGTGAACGCGCAAAACAGAGGGCTATGGGCTCAGTGGTAGGGGCAAGGGGTGAAATGGGACTGGGCCTAAGGCTCAGTCCCATTTATTTTAACCCCTACTCCTTGTTTTCGAGTGTCATCTTGCCCCTTGGGACTGAGTTACAGGGGTAGTTGTTCTTCCTTTCTGAAATGGGACCCTCAAATAAAAAGAGCATGACTTCATTAGGAGCTACTAGCGCTGCTCTGTGGGCGACCCTGCCCGTCTGCAGTGACCGCAGAGGAGGGTGAAGTTCAGCTCCACACTGCTGGGCTTTAGTTACATTTAGGCCGTCATATGTGTTCAAAGGGGGAGTGGGTAAATATGAAGCTGAGGTCAGCTGTTCACCAGCTTCTTGTTCGGGTTTTCTCGTTCCGCCTTAAATGGTGCTGTAGTTCTGGTGCCTGAGGCTGATCAGAATATTATTATTACTTTGTTTTATAACACCACACATGGAGGTATGTTGCTCGGCGTATATCCCGTTGGCTTTAAATGCTGATTCTGAACAGGTTTTAGAGAAGAAGGGACAGAGAATAGCCTCATCCTCATTTGCTTCTAAAGGTTACAGTGCAAAGTTGGACAATATTATAATGACTAGAGAGCTGGAAACAGCGCTCGATTGTTATCCCTCATACTTCTTCTTATTCTTCTTCCACACTTTTCTGTGATTAATACAGCCCAAACCGCTTAACGTACAGATTCCGTTCAAACTGCGTTCCGAAGGTCTCGGCGCTGTGACTTGTGCTATGTACTTTTGGAGTCGATCGGATTGGTAGTTTTTAATAAAATTAAGTTTAAAAATTAAAAACCTCCCATAAGAATGAACGGCGGAACGTTCAGAGCTTCAGGTTCTGACATCGATGATGTCACAGCAGGCCACTCGGTCTCACAGACACAGCTGATCATGCAGGGAATCTGCTTTAAAATCCTTCAACTTTCATCTAGAAACTCCATTTCAGTTTTAAATGGTAGAGAAACTCGTCCTTTCTGAAACCTCAAAATATCACATTATTTTATCAATTAACTTCAGAGTTATGAGCATTTGTTTGGCACTAGGCACAGAAAACTGCCCCATTCACTCCCATGCAAATTTCTCAAAATCAGAATCTGCTTATTTCAAGATTTCTCTGTGTTTAACTCATCATAACTCAGACATTTTCTTCTCAATACACACATCATTACACCAAAATAATCCTCAAGGGGTCTTATCTTACACCATCTATCCGGTTGAGCGATAGAGTTATCGCTAGAGATTATCTCTAGCAATTACTCTATCGATTGTTCAGAGGGTGCAAATCGGACTCAAACAAGGCTTCTCCACTAAGAGCTGCATAATAACAAAGTGACTCCCCCCTCTCCGCCAAACACATACCTCTCTCCCTCTCACACACACACGCACGCACACACACACACACACACCACACAGACATATGTGGTGACACACGATATATAATGTATAATGAATGATAGTAACTGTACAGTGTACATGTGTAATATAATAGTATAATAGTAAATGTACTACCATTTGAATTTAAAAGCTGGAAGAAGGCCTAACGAGTAATAATAACTGTCAGCACAATTATCACTGGACACTGGAATCAACCAATCACGCTTTGATTATAAATAGACCAAGTTTGTGAGAACACAATGCAACGGCATCACTTTAAGCCTTCTGGAAGAACTAGACAGGCTACCGATTGTCAATACGAGCAGCTGCCTAATCAGTGGATAGTTAGAAGTGGAAAACAGCGGCAGCAGCTCTGAATCAGGCCCCTCTGCCTGGACAGTCACTGTAAAACTAATGCCAATATGTGTGTCCTTAGCTTCAAGCTCACAAGCTACAATTGAAACATGGAATTTCTTTTAAAAGATTCAAACATCTGAGTTTAGTAGAACGGCCAAAAATGTTCACACGAATGAAGTATTTTCATAGAAATGTTTCTTTTTTTTCTTTTTTGACATTTAGGGCCTGAACTCTAAAGGCCATGTTCCAGGCATGACTAATCAATAGATCCCTTATTTCTTATATTGAGTTTACTGTCAGAAATATAAGCTTATATAAGATATTCAAGCTATTTCTCATTTATTCTACTTGTTTTAAAGGGGAATTGCACCTATTTCCACCTAAATTTCTATATAATCCAATTGTTAAGATGTAAGTAAACTTATTCTAAGTGGTTTGATGTGAAGGCTCTGTTATAGAGAAACTCACAGAGTCAGAATTGCTCACACGGGTAGTGAAAGGGACCAGAGATCCGAAGCAATTAGCACCATAAAGCATTAATACAACCCCAATACAAACCCCAACGTTGGGACGCTGTGTAAAATGTAAATGAATGTAAATAAAAACAACGCAATGATTTGCAAATCTCGTCGATAGGAAACATGTCAGATGTTGAAAGTGAGACATTTTACCATTTCATGAAAAATATTAACTTATTTAGAATGTGCAACGCATCTCAAGAAAGTCGGGACAGGGCCGCGTCCACTGTTGTGTAGCATCTCGTCTTCTTTTAACAGCAGTCTGTAAACGTCTGGGAAGTGAGGAGTTGGAGCTGGAATTTTGAGAGAGGAATATTGTCTCGTTCTTGTCTGATGTGGGATTCTAGCTGTTCGACAGTCCTGGGTCTTCTTTGCCGGATTTCTCGTTTCATGATGCGCCAAATGTTTTCTATTGGTGGAAGGTCTGGACTGCAGGCCGGCCAGTTCAGCACCCAGTCTCTTCTTCTGCGAAGCTGAGCTGTTGTAATGGGTGCAGTATGTGGGTTGTTGTCTTGCTGAAATATGCAAGGCCTTCCCTGAAAGAGACGCTGTCTGGGTGGCAGCATGTGTTGCTCTAAAACCTCTATGTACAGTTCAGCATTGATAGGGCCTTTCCAGATGTATAACTAATGCAACCCCAGACCATCAGAGATGCAAGCTTTGAACTGTGTGCTAACAAGCTGGAGGGTCCCTCTCCTCTTGAGCCCGCATGACACGGCGTCCGTGGTTTCCAAAAAAAAGAATGAAAAATTTTCCTCTGACCCCAGAATAGTTTTCCATTTCGCCTCAGTCCATTTTAAATGAGCTTTGGCCCAGAGAAAACGGCACTTTTGACTTCATAGATTCATAGATTCAGGGTGTTGTAAGGCAAAGTAGTCCCCAAAGAAGATTCACAATTTTCATGTGAATCCAAATTTCAAATTCACATTTTACTAATATCATTAACATCAGTCTTAGCTGTTATTACATTATTAGATATAAAACTTGGAAGACGTGCCGTTTACTGGTCATTTTGGTTAGTGAATAAAATGACCACGCACCACCACCATGGTAAAGAAACACAAGCTGGCTACACCATTTCACACCAAAACACTCTGTTAGACTTTGTTGTGTCTCAGCCTCTGAATTCTTCAGAAAACTGGTGGAAATCTCCTTTTAGATATTTGTTAGAAAACAACTCTGAGACTGGTGGTCTCTGGGTGGTGCAGTGGTGTGGTTCGCACAGCAGAGAGCAGTGTTGATCTTCCTCAAACAAATCCCTGCCAAAAACAGACCAGAGTGCAGTAGTGGTCTCCTGGGGGTCAGCAAGTTCTCTTCTCATTTTACTTCAATATGGTTCAATTTCATGCCCACTTATAAACACATTAATTGAGATGAACAGCACACAATGTACTAATCTGAGAAGCATCAAACCCATGAATGTTAAAGGGGATGTTAAAAGTGTTTCAACATTTCTGAATAATTCAGTCTTTGAGATGCAAACAGAGAAATTCAGAGTGTTTTGATGTGAAATGGTTCATTTCTTTACCGTGGTGGTGATGGGAGCCAGGGATGTCGACAACACAAATATGGCCAAGTTATTCGCCATCCAAAACACGTCTTCTGAGATTTTATGCTTAATGTTGTTGATTGCAAAATAAATAGACATAAACAGGCCAAAACTTTGTCACAAAACTATCATAAACCAATGTTTCAGACATCAGGCAGCATATATCTAACCACTGCATGTAATCTTTCTGTGAGGGAGCTTTTAGAGGTGGACGTCTGGTTCCTACCACACCCACTGTGAGAAATTCTGACTCGAAGTTTCTCTAGAATGAAGCATTTCACTCCAAGCCACTCTGAATGCCTTCGTTTACATCTTACTCGTTTAACTATGTCGAATTTTGAAAAATGGGTGGACTTTGCCTTTCAGGTTAAAGGTGCTTTTGGCTGGTTTGTTGGAAGTGTCTGAACAGTAACCGTTGTGTTCCTTCAGCTTATAAAGTCTTAATGCAAATCTGCACCCCAGAGCCATTCAGATGGTTCTTCTTAGAACAGTTCTAGAGCTAAACGTGCCTCCAGCGAACACTTTGCATTATAACCACACTGCATGTCTTAAAAGCTCCTTTTGTGAGACAGGCTTTGGTGGGAGTGAAGTGTGAACGTGAAGGGTGCTCAGATCCTCTCAAACCTGGCCTTTTAATTAACCGCCAATAAACAGGAGTGCACAAAACGTAAACACTTTTTTTAAGCGCTGGGGGGAGGTGAGGGAGGGGGCTCCACTCTTATGCTGTCTATTTTGCATGTTCGTTCTCCTACGCAAAGCTTTCCATGTGTATATGATTCATTAGACCATTCCAGAGGGAGAGAGAGAGAGACGGAGAGAGTGGGGGAGGGAAGAGAGAGAGAGAGAGAGAGAGAGAGAGAGAGAGAGAGAGAGAGAGAGAGAGAGGGAGAGAGAGAGAGAGAGAGAGAGAGAGAGAGAGAGAGAGAGAGAGAGAGAGAGAGAGGGAGAGAGAGAGAGAGAGAGAGAGAGAGATTCTATTCCTGTCTGGGTGTTTCTGTGCACTGCCGAAATACACTCTCTTCCAATGTTCCCTCTGTGAAGAGCTTTCTACTCAGAGAGAGAGAGGGAGGGAGGGAGGGAGGGAGGGAGGGGATGGTGTAGGCTTGGAGAGAAAAGGTGCAGATGGGAAGAGGAGAGGGAGACATGTAGGAGGAGAGAAAGGCAGAGAGACAGAGAAGTACAGATAGAGAGAGAGAGAGAAAGCTATTTGCAGGGGCTGGAGAGTCAAGCTGAGTGCTAGTGCTAGTATGGAGAGAAGCACGGGGGAGAAAATGGGGTTTTAGCTTGTTTTAACGTGGGTTATATTTTTTAAAAAATGAAAAAGGAGATCAGATATAGAAGAACCCACATGCATGAAAAAGGGAACAGTCAAAAGAAAATCAGTGGAAAAACAGAAAATTCCAAAACTGGAGATGAAAAATGATCAAAATATACAGAGAAAATGGGCCTTGGAACAACCATGTGGGATCTGATAGGCCATCAAACCCGTCCACATCAGATGGACAGTACACTCCTAAAAAGGGTACTTCTTCAAGGGTTCTTTGGTTTTATATAGAACCACGAACTCTCAAAGAACCCTGCATGGTTAAAGGGTTCTTTACACCATAAAATGGTTCTTCAGATTGACAGAGAATGTGTTGTAAATGGTTCTGTTGGATTGTGGTGTATATCTGTCTCTAAGGGCCTGATCCTTTTAGGTTATCTTAAGAATCTTCTACACTTTTCTATGCCCACTTCACCGGTACAGGAGCTTGATACTAAGTGGGGGCGGTGTTTGGGCCAGTTGAGGGTGATAACACTCTGTACACATGTGTGCTGTGGGCGAAGGAACCAACCAGTGACCAGTGAACGTCTCTGTATGAAGACGTCTTGAAATAAATCTAACCTTCTCCTCAAAGTGCACGACTCCATCTAGTAGTTTATTTATCACCTAGTTCTAGTTCATCGTCATATTATCTACCATCTAGTTCTGGTTCACCTAGTTAGACTTCACAAGTCAACATTCTATGGGGACCTTTTTTTTAAATGGTTCTCTATAGCACCAAAAAGGGATCTTCTATTGTTAGGATGTCAAGCTTGTAATAATAGAAAAGGGTTCTGTATAGAACCACCTACAACTCATTGTCCATCAATCTGACGAACCATTTGATCATGCAAAGGCTTCTTTGAATGTTCATGGTTCTCTACAGAAGCATGTTCTTTAGGAACCATCAAGTACGTATTTAAAGCTTTCGAGAACATCAAGCTGCTTCAGATCTGAAAACATCCACAGGTGTTACTGTCCATCCTTCCACTGTGAGAAGACCACTCAGCGCTGTGGGTCTGAAAGGATGTGCAGCTTCTGTTTTTAAATCACTAGAAGGAACAAAAATATGCAAATGTAGATAAATATATGAAGGTCAACCCTACGTTCCCACGACGCTATGTTTCTCAGGCCCATTGAAACGTCTAGCGAAAACCTCTTTATTCCCACAGCCCAAGGTTTCTATGGAAAAATCTTGGCATTGTTCCCTTTATGAACTCTGGTTTAGCGAGATAATTAGCTCACTGAGGCTAGCCTAGCTGAGTTGAAGTGGAAGATCTGTTGCCTTGTTCCCTGTATGAACTTTAATGACCCCTATAACTTTAAGTCGGACCTCAGGAACTTTTACTGAGATGTGATAAATCATATAAATAACTAAACAGAGAACTCTGGCCTAAATCAGCTAGCAGCCGCCAGTTAACACGATGTTCTATAGTGGTAATTGGAAGCTATTCACCTTTGTTTGTGAGTGTGCTATTCTTTTAATTGCAGGGCAGTAGGTATCATCCTTATCCCAGCTCACCTGAAGAAAGAAGGCACCTCCACTCCAAGCTCACCTTACTGTTACACTCAGTAGGTTCCTCTAAAACGACTAATTCCGATGTGAAAATGAATGTAACCAGCGGTTTCTTGTCCTCTTATTCTTAAGAGGTTCTGTTTAGTGAACTGTTTTGAGTATTTATTCTGTTTTGTGGTGAAGTAGAAACACTGTGAACTGCACTTGTCAATCAGAGTCACAGGCAGGGCTGTGTATTCTGATGCAGTCTGTTTGCAGCACAGATTGTGCCGTGGAAATCTCAAAATGAAAACACAGCAGAGTGGCGCATCATGCGGTCAGTGGGGTGGGCAGCTGAGGATGACACTTCTGTCCCCTTCTGTTCTGGGATTTTGCTGAGTAAACAAATGATATTTGTTGACACAGAAACACTGAGAGTGTGAGAAGCCGTCAAGACTCCAAACGAGCGCAGGGCAGAGTGAGCGTAGCAGTGATAAGTCATCGTTTTTTGATATGCTGTGGAGTGGTTCATAAGAAATTGAGCAGATTTCTGTTGTTTTGACTCTGCAGTCCAGCAGAGTCCAAACAATCGATTACAGTCAATACTCGAAAACAGTGACTGTGAGGTTAAAAAACAGCTTTATTTCAAGGATGTATCATTCATACTGGTTAGACCTTGGAGAACTCACAGGCTTAGACACATTAACCCATCTTAATGTCAAATTCTAGATGTTAATGATCTACAGTAGACATCATAGAAATACCAAGATACCTTAAGATACATTCTTAGGTGATGCTCTTCTAGACCGGTTGTTCACACGTTTTTGGTTCCTGCCTGTTTCGGGGGCTTTTCCAACTATCACTTGCCGCAGACCTACAAGTCCAAAGGTGTGGAGCCGGACCGGATCCAACTCCGCCCACGTCTTCTTTTCATTGGTCTAAAATCATCGAATTTCTATTGGTCATTAAATTAATATGTATCGCTTACGTTTTCTGCCTAAAACTTATTTCGTAGGTCTACCCTGCCGTGTTTGTATCTGTGGGAAACTCACAAGTGTTGCTGGTGTTTTTTTGTTTTCTTTCCTCAATGTTGCTCTGCCCTGAACGCCACGACACAATCGTCCATGATTCACAACGTTCACACTCATTTGTCAAAACTCGGAAAACTTTTTTCTCATTCTGGTTCAAAGTCCGTTCTGTAGGCCTACATCTGAAGTGTACTTATGATAGACGAGTTCTAGTTGAGAACGTTGAACGTTTTAAAAGCACTAGAATGCACCTACGACGCACTCGCACTTCATTACGTTTTACTTGAATCTGACGGGCAAGTAGAGTGGGGCGGGGTGGAGTCGGATCAAGTTCAGACCAATTAAAACCCGACGTGGGAGGAGTTGGATCACATCCAGCCGTACGACCTGGACTTTTGGTTCTGCAGCGATGACAGTCTCGGCTTTTTTGACCTTAAGTGAGATGTTGCTCTGTGGAGTTCAGGTCAGGTAGCTGCATTAGCTGCTTGAGAACATTCCACCTTTTGTTCCTGAAAAACTCCATCATTGCTTTAATACTACTGCATCACCATCCCGGCTGTACTTATCAGTTTTGTGGCATTCGGTTGGGTCCGAGCTTTTAAAATTCTTCTGCACACTTGAGAATTTATTCTGCTGCTGTCATCAGCAGTCGTATCATAAACAAAGATAAGTGAGGCAGAAGAAATACATTACCAATGCCTCTACACTAGTTCCTTTTTTCCACTATACTGGCACGGGTTAATCTATGTCTCATCCATTTTTCGCCCCAGAACTCTGGAGACATTTTGAGCACTTTAAGCAAAATTTAACCTGGTACATCTGTTTCTGAGGATACCAGTGGTTTGTATCATATAATCCCTCTGAGGTCCTCCAGTGGCACTGGTAGGCACTTTGGCCCCCTTGCCTCATCTCATTTCCCTTAGTATTAAAAATGATGAAATTTAATAAAATTTATTTTCCATAATTACAACTCTTAGCATGCAGTAAGCTGTGAACACGAGCAGCATGGCTGCATATTAATATACTGTATGTAAATGACCGAATTGTAATGTTTGTCGCCTCACACCAAGAAGGGCCTGGGTTCGATTCCCTGGCCGGGCAACCAAGGTCCTGTCTAGGTGGAGTTTGCATGTCCTCCCCGTGTCTGTGTCGGTTCCCTCCCACAGTCCAAAGACATGCACTCAGGCCATTCTGACATGCTAAATTGCGCCTAGCTGTGATTGTATATGTCTGTGTGTCCGTGCACTTGACTGGTGACCTGTCCAGGGTGTTTCTTGCCTTCTGCCCAATGACAGCTGAGATAGACTCCAGCCCCCTGTGAACCAGAAGGATAAGTGTCTTGTGTTTGTTTTTGACCCGTATGGGAGAGATACATTATTCAAATCAACTAAAATGATCCGTTTTTATGGTCAGCTGCTAAACGTTATGATCATAACAGGCTTAATCCAACAGTATACAAATGGCACAGACTGTTAAGACAAACTTTCTCTTTGGTTGACTATATAAAGTCCAGTCTTAAGAATCCTTCAGCAAGCCTTTAAATCAAGACTGCATTCTTTTCAGCGCCCCTGGAATCGTCCTAATTCACGCCCCCTCCTCCTTACAGCACCCTGCTTACCTCCTGGATGGCGTATTTGATCTGTTCAACATTTTTTATAATTAAAAGTATTTTTAGGTCATCCATTACTTTGGTCTGCCGGGTTGTTTGCTATTGCTAAGCCCACCAGCACCTCCTTTCCTCCTCATAATGTACAATGAACGGTTGTGGTGTACCACCTAATGCTCTGACTCTGATTCATTCTCATCGTTCCTTTTCATGATGGTGTGTTTTACAAGCATTGGCACTTAGTTAGTCCTCATGTAAAGATAATGAGACAGACTCCAAATACAAACGTCATATCTAGAATCAATTCCAGGCCGTTTCTTACAGCTGTCTTCGAATTCCGAACCATTAGCCTACTGTGTTTGCACACAGAGGAATTAGACCTCCGCATTTAACCCCTCCGTGCAGTGAAACACCCACATACTCACTAGTGAACACACTCACTAGGAGGCAGTGAGCACACTTGCCCATGGCAGTGGGCAGCCCTATCCATGGCGCCCAGGGAGCAGTTGGGGGTTATGTGTCTTGCTCAAGTACTGTTGGCTAAGGGGATTGAACCAGCGACCTTCTGGTCACAAGGCTGGATCCCTAACCTCCAGCCTGTGACTGCCCTCTTGTACATCTACTAATGTATTAAACACAACCAGCCAAGAAAGAACTGAACAGCCAATTATCCACTTCTAGGCACTTAAAAAGGGATGATTGCTGATACGATAGGCTGCAATTTCTATATGCATCACTCAGTGTGGTTATAGGCCCTCGAATTAAAACTGGCATTCTGCGCTTTAACCCCATTTTCATTGATTCAGTTCAATGAAACTTAATCCAGTGTGCTGGACTGCGCTAGTGTCCAGTTAATTATAGACTGGCAGAATCACTTTGTTTCACCACTTTCTAGCAGTAGACAATTTAATTCAGCCTTTACAGGTTTCAAGTAAGCTCCAGAGAAAAAGTTACGACATGGAATTGTTTTGTTAACCTTCGCTGTGTATCTGTGTGCATACCGAACAGATTCTCAGTAATCAGCCCAGGATTTTCTCTTGCATTGGATGCTCTCTTTGGTTTTTGTGACCTTGGGATGTGTGTGGATGCTATATTTGTGTGGACACCCTTAAGCCCACTGCACTGAACCAACATTCAGCATCAAAACAAACAATCAAATGATGTTCACACACTTACAACATTTAGTGGAATAAGATTCGGCGAGCCTAGTTATCTGTCTTCATACTACGATTTCTACTGATAATAAGTATGATTATTATGAGTGATTACCAAAGCAACAGCCTAACAACACCCTTGCAACCATCATGAATACCAAAACAAACACCTAGCAACACCCTATAAACCACTTGGGATACCGTAGCAACCAGCACCACCCTAGCAACCACCTACGATGCCAAAGCAACTAGCTAGCAAGACCCTAGCAACCTCAAGGCAACATTCTAGAAACCACCTAGGATACCAGAGCAATAGCCTAGCAACACCCTAGCAACCATCATGAATACCCACCTTAGCACATGCTATAAACCAATTGAGACCATAGCAAACCACCTAGCAACACCATAGCAACCATCTGGAAGCAACTGCCTAGCAACATCCCAGCAGCCACTTACCATAACAGCAACCACCTAGCAACACCCTAACAACACATTAGCATCCATCTGGGAAAACATAGCAGCCATCTAGCAACACCCTTGCAACCACCTTGGATACCATAGTAACTGTCTAAAAACACCCTAGCAACCACTTACCAACATCTTAATCTTAAACTGTGCGACCTCCATGGATTCATCTAATAATTCAACATGTCTACTGCCAAGTCCTGTGTACCTCCATGAAGACAGATTTAGCTCGCTCTCCATCTAGGACTAAATTATTATAATAGACTGTCATGAATGAATATTTCAATCAAACTCTGTAAAAATCCATCCATCCATCCATTTTCCAAGCCGCTTCTCTGTCAGGGTCGCGGGGGGTGCTGGAGCCTATCCCAGCGGTCATCGGGCGGAAGGCAGGATGCACCCTGGACAGGTCGCCAGTCCATCGCAGGGTCTGTAAAAATCATACTGGTCACGTTCCAGTGCTTGGTGACTGTATCTTCACCTGGTACAGATGCAAAATGGCTAAGGCTGTTGATACAGCTGAGGATTAGGGTGAAATTCCAGCTGAGGTCAAACACATCTTGACCTCACGTACATGTTCTTGCTGCTGTGTTATTTCCCCAGGCATTCTGTCACTGGTACCATATATTGCTAGTCTTAGGATGGTGTGACAGTGAGATTTAATGGAAGAAAGCAGAAACACATTTAATGAAACACACCATGACAAAACTTTTTTTTTTGTATTTTTATTAAACCTGCCACCACCAACACCCCCCACCCCCCACCCCCCCTTCGGAGGACTAATTTTTCTATATTACTGGTGTAGCAAATTTCTTTATGTATATGCTGCTGTTGTGTAGAGGGAGGACAACAAATTGCAAACATACAAGCAAACAAAAAATGCAAGGGGGAAAAAAGGAGGAAAAAATGGTAGAAATTGGGAGAAAAAAATAAATAAAATAAAAGAAGCATACAGAACATGTAAAACAAAACAAAACAAAAAAATTGATAAAAAGGAAAAAAAAACAACAAAAAAAACATTATTTTGTTTGTACCCTCAGAGAATGAATTGAGCTTTAGCTATTTTATAATACCTGCCATATAAATTTTTTTTTGTGTGTGTGTGTGTGTGTGTGTGTGTGTGTGTGTGTGTGTGTGTGTGCGCGTGGACCAGGAACATTCAGGTAGAGGCACCATAGGTAGGTCTAAAAGCCGTTGGAAGTTGAGCTGGTTGTGGAACGCTGTTCAGTGTTGAGCGTGGTTTTTCGGATTCGTGAGATCTGATGTTTCTGAGAGATGCTGAGATTTTTTCCGCTGCTATCTGTTCTATTAGGAAGTTTTTCCATTGATTGATGCTGATTTTTTTTTTCCCAGTTTGTCAGAATAGTCTTTTCAGCGATGGTTAGCGCCACCAAAAGTGCTCTGTTTTCTTCCTCGTTTAGATGGACTGATGATGTGTCACCATGACATAACAATGACCTCTCAGTGATCTCTCTTAAAATGATTTGGTCTGCTTGGCGGGCAGCATTCGCAACAATGGGCACCAGTCAGTCTGTCAGTCAGTCAGTCAATAAGTGATTCAATAAGAGGCATCCGTTCTCGTAGGCAAAGAACTGGACAGCATAGAAGTGTAACCCCAATATCGTTCATGGTCAGGGATCCTAGGCCGTGGAATATAATCCAGCTCTTATAATAGTCATAAGTGTAATAGCAGAGTAGAGTGAAAGGATCTTTTCAGCTGGCCAGCCCACTAATTCACTGGGGCCAGGCTTTTTGATCACATATGTTTTATATAGGTATTATCCCTCATAGCTAGTTTGTATAAGCAAGATTTTTCTTAGAATGGTTCTTGTAATAAAGAGACTGCATTACCCAGAGACCTAAAGTCTCCTTTGAAACCCTCAGTGTGTACTGATGATACTGAATGTTCATTTCAAGGCCTGTTTAATGTTCCCCAAACGCAATGTCCAGTTTCTAGCCATGGCATAAAGCAAATCCGGGTTCCTTGAAAGCTGAAAAGATTTAAATTGTCTGATCTAAAATAAGGATAAAAGGGAGCTGTACAGATAAAAGCTTTGATCAGGTACATTTACAACAAGACAAAAACAAGATTTTTTGGCCAAACCATTGTTTTAAGATTCACCTTCTCAAATCAGATCTTCCTGATAGCAAATGAGTTAAAAGTGACGTAGAATATATAGTGACACCAGATATGGCAAGTTAGCACTGCAGACATCTAGCAGACTTCTGAGACTAGGGTAACGGTTGAGTTGCTTTTATTGAATTTAGAGTTAATAGAGTCCAGAGTTGCAGAGGTTTGAAGAACAGACAAGTCCATAACGAAAACAAAACCAAACTACGAAATGTACGAAAACAAGAGACGCAGTAACATCCACAAGTACACTCACACTGCAAGACAAACAAAGGGTATAAATACCCAGAGCGATAAACGCAAAACACCTGGGACTAAAGGGGCCGGAGCACAGACAGGTGGAACCAGGAGCACATGGTACAAGAAAACAAAAAGGCACATGGCTACAACTGAGGGGAAGAAACAGACACTCTCAGAGGGATGAGAGGAGAATCCCTGACACTAGCGTCTTCAGCTCCTCGGGACCACCGGTGGTTCCAAACCGCACTTGGTCATGTTCTTCATAACGTTCATACTCCATAAGCTCCATTCAGAAGCTGGGCGTCGTGTGAGGCTGTAGCTCTTCTCTCCAGTCTAATAGAAGGTGACGTCATTTTAAACCCTTATAATAAAAGAAGCTGAACTTTGTTTTTCTACTGAAAGTCGACCCGTTTTTCCCCAAATCTGGGCTCTAAACTATAAACAGACGGAGTCTCTTCAGTGATCTGCTCTGGAAACATCACTTTTAGAGAATAACACAAAGAGCGGCGGAGATTTTTGGCTTTCAGCAGTAAATTGTGAGCGTGTAGTGATGTGTGGAGATCATAACACATTTACTGTTAATCTGAGGGGCTTTTACAAATAAATAAATAAATAAAATTTTACACTTACTGAGTAATTTGGTCGATTTGGTCATTTAAATTCAGATGGACAAACCAAAACACACCCTGGTCAGTAAGAGACGAGATATGAGGGCTTTCAATTTGCATTTCTATCTGAGGATTTTAGTAGGGATGAGCAATATGATGATATTTACAGATATTGTGGGTTTTTTTCAGACGATAATTTATCATCAATAAGACGATATTTTATCATTATTGTGATAAATGATGATAAAATATGCTTTTCTGAGCGTACGATGGATATCGGCAGTACTTAAAGAACAGTGACTAAATATGTTTAATGAAGCCTGTTTAATTGGATTTAGTGTAGCACAGTTTATTATTATTATTATATTCATTATAATAATTTGTCATTTTCACATTTCACTACAGGTCCTATTTTGTCTCTTATAACTCACTAAATCTCAGAATAACTGAATATCTTGTCATATATCATGCATCGTGAAAATGTCTTAAATTTAGTGAAATATTGACGTATTGCCAAATTGCCCGGCTTGAATCAGTACCTAAAGAACACGGACCACCTGCATGTTTCATTACAAAGAGAGCAGAATTAAAATCCTGTTTAATTGGGTTCAGAGAAGCACAGCGTGTGGAATGTTGAATAAAAAGCGCTGTAAATTGTAATTGTTGCTACAAAATTCAACATTTTCTATTCACATTTTATTATCAGACCTTGAGATGCTGGAACACGATGTTCTGCAGCGCTTCAGGTCTCATACTGCAGATGTGAGTTATCTTTGGTCTTGTACTCCCAGTGATCAGAACATTGGGTTTCATCTTTATGCAGTGAAGACTCAAAGACGCCATACAGCCAGCAGGCACCTGGAGGTAAGCATGTGTGAACAAGTCATAAATGAGTCAACATACCATCAACCTTCTGTTTGTGCCCTTTGAGCAAAGCTTTTAAGCCCATGTTGTCTAGAATATGGTCTTTGGAGATGCCTCAGAGGAACCGTAAAAAACATTTCAGTCGATGGGTTTGTAGAGCCATTTTTGAAAAGTATGAAGAATCTCTTCATAGAACCTCTGCGTAATGTAAAGGTTTTCTACCAGTTACACCAAACTAGTAATGGTGGATGAAGTACACAAACCATGGACTTGAGTTAAAGTCTCCCAGGGTAAAATATTCCTCCAGTAAAAGTAGAAGTTCCTCCCTTTAGACCTCCACTTGAGTAAAAGTACTAAAGTATTTCCCTTCAAATGTACTTAAGTATAAAGTAAAAGTACTAAAAGAGTAATTCTGGCTCTGATGTCCTGTTATCATTTTTATAACCAGACTGGCTTCATGAACTCATTTCAGGTGAAAGTCCTCCAGCGTCTCTCTTGGTAAACCAGTCTTTTAATAGAACGTCATTAATTAGTGACGCTGACGTCTATTAAAATGATCAGAAGCACAAAACACTGAAGGTAAACAGTTTCCATCAGGGAGAACCGAGTGGCTCTGAAATCACTTTAGACACACAAGCAAAGTTTCAGTTTCAGATTTATTTACAACTTAGTTCCAAGTTTAAGTTGAATAAAAACTGGCTTTCACCTACCTTGTACCTTCACTCAGTAGGCTTACACGTTTGTACACGTTCTCAGTATGAACTTTTAATATTTACAGTTCTACTATGTCAGAAGTTGATTTTGTGTGAATCTCACGTCAACGTCTTCATTACACTGGGAATCCAAGAAAGCCTTGCTCTCTCTGGGTTGGTATGATGGTCCTCCCTCTCCAGCTTAATGCTATCGCTCTTAAAAGTTCTCTTAAGAGTTCTTTAGTAAAGGCAATGGTTCTATTTGGAACAGTGGTCTCCAACCCTGATCCTGGAGAGCTGCCTTCATGAAGAGCCTAGTTCCAACCACAATTTGCCACACTGCTTCAGCTAATCAGCCTCTACCCAAGTCCCTTACTGGCTGGATCAGGTGTATTAGAGATCAGTCAGAGATATTGGTTACAGCCTAGAACTAAAATGTGTAGGAAGGTAGCTCTCCAGGACCAGGGTTGGAGACCACTGATTTAGAACCATGAGTTCAATATAGGACCATTTCATGCTTAAATGGCTCTTTGCTGGTGAAAAAGTTCTTCAGATTGATGGTGAATGTGTCATATATGGTTCTATATAGAACCTTTTTGGAAATTGTCCTATATAGCTCCAAAAAGATGGATCTTCAGAGGTCCTTCTATTGTTACAATGTCAAGCTTGTAATAATAGAAGAACCTTTCAAGATCCATCTTTTTTAGGAAACACAGGTCTCTTTTGGCTGACGTAACAGAATTGGCAGTTAAGGTTCTCCTCCAAGCGTGTTGAGCTGAAGTTGTATTAGCAACACTTTGAAAAGATGCTCTGGCTGGCTTCCCATGTATTAGAGGAAGGGTGCTAGCTTTCACTCCCTCCCATCTTGGTAGGATCATGTGATAGGAGTCGATCTAACTAGTGAGTAAAACTGCTACTACACTAGGGAGAAATTGGGTAAAGGTCCTCTAAAACCTCTAAAGATGCTATTATGACTGATGTGAAGGTTCTTTAAACCGTTAAAAGGATCTTCACACTCACATATCTCATTTCTAAACATGGTTCTTCAGGGAACCAAGCATCGTTCTTCTTGAGGCACCTTGATTTTGGGTATTGACTTATATACACTCCGTTGTAGTTTGAACAGTGAGCTCACGGAGGTATGAAAGAACTGTGAGGAGGCTGGGAGAGGGTGGGTGAGAGAATAGTGGTGGGTGATGTATGACGGCAGAAGATGGTGATATCTGAGCGCGCTCGTCGCTGCGGACAGCACCAACACCTACAGAGCTGCACAAGCGGCCCTTTTATAGAAAGCAGGGCTTTTTAAATGCCTCTAAAATAACACGCTAATGGTATTCTTATCTTTTTGCTGCCCTCGGGCTCACAGTGGAGAGCACGCGTACACGCACGGAGAAGTGCTTATACAGAGATATTGTCAGGAAATATGTGATAAGCTAATGTCATCAGACACGGTGTCACGGATGGCTCCGGATACAAATATCCTGCCCGTGCAAGTCGCCTTATGATGGATGTTATTGTGCTTTGTGGACACAAATGGGACGTTACATTAATCACACTCATCGGCCTCATCAGTCATTGTGATGTTTGGCTGGATTCTCATCTGTCTCGATAAACTATCAGTGGTGAAAAGTCTGGATGCTTGTCTCTGGGTCTAATCTGCCATCAATCAGTCCAGAGGACTGAGCAGTAAGACGCTAGCCCACTCCATCCTCTCCACAGTTGGACGTATCTTTTATCTCCCACAAGCGTGATGCATTTGATGCAACCTGCAAATGAATGGTAAGAAGAGTGAGGTGGGGGGAGGGAGGGGGGGGGATCAGGCTTACCACTGTTATGAAAGGAAGAAAAGTGAGGAGCACCATCACCACCGTCATCATCAAGGACGCCCCCCCTCCCCCACCCCCCTCCATCCACCACCTCCCACTCCGAGAAGTTTCTCATGGCTCAACCGCGCAGAAGAGCGAGTTTGAGAGAGAGAGAGAGAGAGAGAGAGAGAAAGGTGGGGGGGGGGGGGGGGGAGGCGTGCACTGCGCAGGAGCTGTAAGTAGAGGGAGCGCGGCGGAGGTAGGAGCTCCAGCACACCGAAGCGCGCTGATGGTCCACCGCACGCCGTGAGCAAAAGTTGGAGGCACCGTCGAGCGTTCCGGCTCCGAGCGGAGAGAAAAACACGCGGGGTTCTCTTGCGGGAAAACACGGATTTGTAAACGTTTTACGGGCGTGCGGACGTTTTCCGACGTGTCTGTGGACGCGTGGCGTGGGATCCGGGAGCTGAGAATCCCATGAGAGACGCGCGAGCAAGTCGTGAGGCGCGCGGGAGGGAGCGTACACGTATACATAGACGTACGCGCACCTGTACACGTACACGTTTAAGTTCACGTACCCGTACCTGACTTTGCTTCCGGAATGCGAACATTTGCCCACAAGATCTGAGCAAATCTTATAAGGAAGTGCCTACGAAACGAGGGAAGCCCGTAAACGTTACGGCACGCACAACTGTTCACGTACACGTACCTGGACCTGCTTCCGAAATGTGGGACGGGAGGACATCCGTCCGTGAGATCTAAGTAAACTTGGACGAAAGGAATTGTGTTACAGACCTACAAAACGAGAGTGTCCGATACGTTCCGTCTCAAGCTCATCGCGATGTCGGCGCTGCGGAAGAAGTTCGGGGACGACTACCAGGTGGTCACCACGTCCTCAAGCGGCACCGGCTTCAACCCGGCGGCGGCCGAGAAGAAGAAGAAGCGGCAGCGCTTCGTGGACAAGAACGGCCGCTGCAACGTGCAGCACGGCAACCTGGGCAGCGAGACCAGCCGTTACCTGTCCGACCTCTTCACCACGCTGGTGGACCTCAAGTGGCGCTGGAACCTCTTCATCTTCATCCTCACCTACACGGTGGCCTGGCTCTTCATGGCCTCCATGTGGTGGGTGATCGCCTTCATCCGCGGCGACCTCGACCAGGCGCACGACGACAAGTACACGCCGTGCGTGGCCAACGTCTACAACTTCCCCTCGGCCTTCCTCTTCTTCATCGAGACCGAGGCCACCATCGGCTACGGCTACCGCTACATCACGGACAAGTGCCCCGAGGGCATCATCCTCTTCCTCTTCCAGTCCATCCTGGGGTCTATCGTGGACGCCTTCCTCATCGGCTGCATGTTCATCAAGATGTCGCAGCCCAAGAAGCGAGCCGAGACGCTTATGTTCAGCGAGCACGCCGCCATCTCCATGCGGGACGGCAAGCTGACCCTCATGTTCCGGGTGGGCAACCTCAGGAACAGTCACATGGTGTCGGCACAGATCCGCTGCAAACTTCTCAAAGTGAGAATGTTGTTTTTTGTAATGTCTTGATCGTAAATAAATCGTAATGTGGCAAGTTTTAACGTGAGATAATATAGTACAGCTCAGCTAAACTAGAAAGTATCCCCTGTTTTTTGTTTATAAATGTCCAGCAGGAAAGAAAAGGACACTGTAATAGTGAATTCAACACTGGCAGGAGTTAATTCTGCACTGTAAGAGTGACTTCAGCCCTGGAGAGACCTTCTTTTTTGTAGCAAGTTGATGACCCCAGGCCTGTACCCAATGAAAGTCCATGGTGAAGTTCGTGCCTCTGCCCCTGAGTAAATAGCCTGGAAACGAATTTAAGTGAAGAAGCCATGACGTTTCATTTCCAGCAGAGCGCTACGGTCATGTTATTGATTCACTTAATGTAGAGATGAAATTTTCCCTTTGGGTCAGTGATCCATGGCCGAATCAACACATCAAGAACCCCCCACCCCCACCCCCACCGCACCCGCTGGCCTTTTCTCACTCGGCCTATCACTGTCACTGCTCTCTCTCTCTTCTCTCTTCTCTCTCGCTCTTTCTCTACCTGTAGTCTCGGCAGACTCCTGAGGGAGAGTTCCTCCCTTTGGACCAGCTGGAGCTGGACGTTGGCTTCAGCACAGGAGCAGACCAGCTCTTCCTAGTGTCTCCTCTGACCATTTGCCATGTGATCGACTCGAAGAGCCCGTTCTACGACCTCTCACTCAGGTCCATGCAGACTGAGCAGTTTGAGATTGTCGTGATCCTGGAAGGCATCGTGGAGACCACCGGTGAGACTTTTTATTTCCAAAACAATCACAAAATGGCAGTATTACCAGTCTTAAGCGCATGAGATCTGTGTTTCGTTCGGGCTGTTTTGTTAAGTGTTACTAAAACTTCAATTAGAGCTGCAACTAGTGATGAATTCTCTAATTAAGCTATTGACTATGATTAGGCTCATTAACTGATATAACTATTATACCTTATGGCCTAACAGTGTCTAAAACCCACCCAACTCTGTCTTTTAAGGTCCAGTGAAACAGCAGAAGTCATATCACCCTCAACACTTTGTGGAGTTTAGTGCAGTTTCTCAGAATGACAGCGCATCACATTCATTTTATAGAGTGTTACGCTGTTGTTTTTAAGTAAACCAACTTCAGCAACTAATACTTGTAGCCATTAAGTAGCTATTTGGGATATTTACAGGAATACTTAGGCTGTAAACCAAATGTGTCCAATTTTCCAGTTGCCCAAGATGTAGTCGATGTTTTGTGTCCAAATTATTGTCCTTTAGTTTGGCCCTGGAGCTATGAGGCTAAAATTGAGTGTATTTACTTAATAATCCAGTAACTTCAGAAAATCAGATTTTATCACTAATCTGATCAGCGGATTTACATGCACTTGAGTAATCAGATAATGGGGAAACTCCGGGTTTATATGAGGGTTATAGTAATCGCGTTTCAGCTTTGCTACCATTCAATAAACACGTAACAAAAAAAATGTAACATAAACTTAAACTTTACCTGAAAAAATTAACATACAACATACAGAAAATAAAGAATATTTAAATCCTTCATTTTATCAAGCATGTAGTTGGTTTTAGTGTTTTGCTGCCTCTCGCGGTGATGCTGCTCACTTATTTCCGGTACCGCCGCCTGTTTTCACACATGCCCAGACTGAGAAAGCCGAAAGAAATCAGAGTAAGAGTTCACATACCCTGAGAAATCTCATTACTGGGCTAAAATCCAGCCTCTTTATCATATTTCTAAATCAGTTTTCTATATCGGAGTTTGCTGTTTACATGTTTACAGTCACTTAAATCACAAATACATCCCCAAAATGTCCCTTAACTAGTCTGAACCGTATCCAGGTCTTCATTAAGGTTGTGACTTCTTGAGACATCTCTACAAAACCTCACTGTGTAGCTGAATGCAGCAGGCAGCCAGGTGTTGTGCCTAATCAGAATTTGTGATCTATGTTTTTTTCCTTTTTTAAACGTATATCTTCAGTTCAGAAAATTTGAGATAGAGGTACTTGTGAATACAAACAACAGAAATAGCCAACATAGTCCAAAGGCCTCCGTGATGTGCAAGCTTGCAAAGAAAGTCACAGTTCCACTCAGTACCTGTTGTCTAAAACAGCTGCGCTCAGCTTTTGTTTATTTTCTCAGTTCACAGTATAGACTGCATCCTGCTGTCCTTAATGAGAACCTGGAGGCAGTCTAAGCAGTCTGAGAGAGATCTTGAGGAAGCATTTGTGTAAAAGATTTGGGTGACTATTGACTTCATGTTTTGTTAGCAGTGCTAACCTAATAGTTCCAGTGTTAACTAAAGAAGCAAAATTTGGACACCAAACATGTTATGACTGATTGACTACATCTGGGGTAGCGGGAAAATTCTGTTAATTACATTTTTGGCCAAACCATTGCTTTAATCGGGACAGCGTTTCTGTAGATGTTCTAGAGTTAACCAGAAGATGCCCCAAGCCTGGTCTTGTTGCACTGCCAAATATTCAGGACTGAGGGACTCCTGGACCTGTATTAGTGTTGCTGGGTTTGTCAGAAAGTGTTTAATGGGAATATCGCGGTATACCGTGGTCTACCAGATCCATGCTGCAGTGAGTGATCAGTGGGCGTAGGTGCTCGTTTGCTGGCACCCATTTACTGTTTATCCTGTAAAGGAGTTGCGGATGTCAGTGTCTAGCAGAACATAGAGAGGGAGAGAGAGAGAGAGGGAGAGGGAGAGAGAGAGAGAGAGAGAGAGAGATGAACAGCCTTGTTATGTAAGACATGTGAAACATGAAGGGAGCCTTTTGTTCAGCATCCTGTATCTCAAAAGTCTAACATGCTCAGAGTGCAGTCCACCTGTCAATCAAATCTCAGCTCACCTATGCCTTTTTGTAACTCGGGCTTCGAGCGCACTGACCTGCACGAAAACGCCAGACAAGCAAAGCGGCATGAAAAATAGATCTATACAAAACATACCGAGCCGAACTGACACCAACAAACACCTACGCATGCACAGACACGGGGACTTATGCTGCAGCGGCGTCTCTACGCGGTCGTGTATACTGACAGGTCTTCCACATGAACAGTGCATATACCGCAGCGAGCAATCAGAATATTCCACCCACAGAAAGTGAGCGGATTTGTGGGTAAAAAAGGAATTAAAAAAAAAAAACACACAGAATTATGTACAGTTAGTCAGCACTCTGTTCTCCCCATTGTGAATCAGTTTCCATAGCAACTAAATCTCCCCCTCCTTAAGCGGTCTCAGTACAGTAAAGTCTCTCAGCCTGTTTGAGGTATGGAGAAGGGATGAGAAAGAACCGCTCATGTTTTTTATATCACACGTCAAAATCGAAAAGTAATTACAACATATTATGCAGTCCATTAGATGCAGTTAATTGCATTCTTTTGTGTACACGTCTCCCAGAGTGAGCCTGTCTTTGGGACATGTGTTGTCCGTGTCCTCTGCTGTCTCCCAACTAAACTCCGCATTTGCGAGGCCTTGCAGAGAGAGCGCTCGAGACATCCGCGTTATTAACGTCCCCTCAGAGCACTTTCTCATTGGCCCGGCTGAAGAAAAAGAAAAGTCAGGACAGGCCTCCAGCCTCTCAAGGATGGTCACTGTGTGGCTGCTCTGACCAGATCTGACCGTACTCAGGCGCTTATACCTGTGTTTAGAGCTTCGGTTCTCAGCATCAAACACTTTCTTAGGTCAGAAATATACAGCACACGAATATGCGAATGCTTTGAGCTGCACAACATTTATTTCAGGCATTGTTGCTTTGAATTGTGTCACCTGAGAACTGTTAACGCAGCTGCAGTCGTGAGCACTACAGCAAGGGGGTGCTATGGCAGGCATTGCCGATATAAAATGGCTAGGGGGAACAGATGTCCATACTTTTTAAGCATGCCCCTAGAAGTCATTGTAATTTGAATTTCAATGCCAGGGCAGTTAAAACACTTTAAAATTCTTCAATATGTTAAACTGAATTTAATGTTATGTGTTGTGTTATGTAGTATACACCGCATTGTATCACTCGGCCTTACCAAGTTAAAAAATTCACTTTTTATATTTAAATGCATGACTCTGAATGCGGTGTCCGCAGTACTTTGGGGGAGGCGTTGTCAAAATGTCCATTTTTGTGGGGGTAGGAGTAACAGATCGGGTTTAGACCCCATGCACATTGCGTCACGTTGCATCATTTGTGTTTGCGTGAGCTACGTTTCTGTCTTTATTCTTCAGTATCGAACTCACTCCTCAACTGTAAGCCACTCTTCTGTTGCATCTGCAGAGCTGTGGGCTGTTACATCATAGCCAGCGTTCAGAAAACCGCTGCATGCCTCGAAGGAATTGACAGCACAGTCTGTGCAGACACTGAAACTAGTGTGTTGGAGACAGGAGGTTTAGACCGAGTATAATCCATGCTGTGTTCGAAGAGTCTTGCCTGCTGGGTTACTACTCGTGTCTTCAACCAGTGGATGATTATTGGAGTTTAGATTGCAGTGTGGTGTTGTTTACCCCCTGTGACAGTTTAGGTGGCCTTCATGTGCACTGAACGCCAAACGGTAATCAACTAGCTCCAGCCCGTCAGGGCCAAGGTAAATTGGGGAAAAAGGGCCACCTCTGACCACCTCAACCACCAAAAACGAGAAAAGCACAGAAGTTTGTCGCTGTATGTCACTGAGAGTGCACAGAGAGTGGAGCACAGCTGCATGGTCGATTACAGCTCGACGCAGCCCAACAGCAAAACAATGTCATATCAGCCATCAGAGAGAGACAGAGAGAGACAGAGAGAGAGAGAGAGAGAGAGAGAGAGAGAGAGAGAGAGAGAGAGAGAGAGACAGAGAGAGACAGAGAGAGAGAGAGAGAGAGAGAGAGAGACAGAGAGAGAGAGAGAGAGAGAGAGAGACACAGAGAGAGAGAGAGAGAGAGAGAGAGAGAGAGAGAGAGAGAGAGAGAGAGAGACAGAGAGAGAGAGAGAGAGAGAGAGACACAGAGAGAGAGAGAGAGAGACAGAGAGAGAGAGAGAGAGAGAGAGAGACAGAGAGAGAGAGAGAGAGAGAGAGAGAGAGAGACAGAGAGAGAGAGAGAGAGAGAGAGAGACAGAGAGAGAGAGAGAGAGAGAGAGAGAGAGAGAGACAGAGAGAGAGAGAGAGAGATGCACTTTCTTTTTTAATATCTTACCTAATATCTATCTTACCTAACGTGTCATGATCAATACATTCTAAGACTTTGGCTTTGTTTGTTTTTAATTCATTAAAATCTGCCCCCAGAGTTTTGAAAGTTCATACTACTGCTAATATTAGTAGTACTGTATAATAACTTTGTAGGTAGTTTGACCAGAGGAGGATATGTCCCCCCTTGTAAGCCTTGGCTCCTCCCAAGATTTCTCCCTCTGAGGGAGGTTCTCCTTGCCGCTGTTGCCCCTGGCTTGCCCACCTGGGGGTTTTACATTCATGTTAATGTTAATTGTCATGTCTTTACTGGAATTCTGTGAAGCTGCTTTGTGACAACATCCGTTGTAAGAATCGCTACAAATAAATTTGACTTGACATAGCAAAATGTAAAAATGTATCACCGGACTAAAACTTTAAAACGATACGACTTTAGAGGAGCGTGAAAAAAATGAATTCTGTCACGAAATTAAAAGATATGGGGAGTACAAGGTTTCAGGAGGAGATATGTGGTTTTGTTCTGACTGTGATGATGTGGGACTGGAGCTTAAGGCATGCGTCACTGTTTCCTATCACCATAGAAAAGAAGCTGTTTTTACTCTGGGATGCACCGTGATAGTTTCTAAGCCAGTGTTCACACACAGTGGGCCTTATTCAGCAAAGTTGCATAAAAAGGACAGCAGAATTGACCGCCTTTAATGACCCCTTAAAGAACCACCCTGCCTCTGCTTCGTGAAACCTTCGTAGGGCATGCGAAGTGGAGGTTTGGGTGCGAACGATGAATCAGCTTCAGTGCATGAAATTAAGCGCCACCCTATTAGAACCTCATTTAAATATCATTTACATGAACTAATTTGTGCAGATGTTTGGGTACGGAGCCGATAAGACCAACAGCTTTCAGCAGTTCGTGAGCCAATGGCTGTGCTTGTATATTAGTGTTATTGTTACTTGTTTGTAGTGTGATTATTTTAAACACTGTATTATTGCAGTATATGAGATGCTTCTGCTCTAGCTGTGCTTTTGTACAGGGAGATTCACTCGAAAGAGGCCCCGAATATTCTGGTGTAACTCCTGTTAGGATAAAGCAATCTGAACCAAAAATAGACGCTACAGGCTTTGATGTGCTGCTTAATACTGTACACCACCATCCTGATGAGAAGCTGAGTGACTGAGTGAAGGGGGACTGGGGGTCTGCACCTGGAACTTGCAAACAGAGTTTGTCGCGACAGCTGTCCGGTGCCTACCTCATCACCCCGACGCAGGGACATCCCGCCACATTGCATGTGGTTTCATTCAGATTACTTCATCCTAGAAAGAGCTATTGCAGAATAGTCAGGGCCTCTTTTGAGTGAATCTCGAATTGTTTGATTTATGGGCAGTCGTTTTAAAAGAAAAGCACAGTGTAAAACGTTTTTAAATGGAAAGTGGACGAGCATTTGTCTGTACCAATGTGCATGTAAAATAAGTACCTTTACTTTTGCACTGGATTGCCTTGTGGACAATATTTAGTATTACTCTTATTTTCTATTTTTATTCTTAGAAGTGGTATCATAGTTGACACGTTTTGGTTTGTTAACCACAAATCAGGTCTTTTCTCAGGTTACTCTCAAATGTAGTGAGATCATATATCTATATATACATATATCTATCTATCTATCTATATATATATATATATATATATATATATATATATATATAAGAGATAAAACTTATTGTGCATCAAACCTCTGTGAAATTTTCATGCACCGATCACTTGATCATACAGCTTTGGTGAATAAGGGCCATTAAGTACAAAATTCAGGTCACCAAGGGCTTTTTATTGATTAGTTTCAGCAATTTAACTATAAAGGAAAAAAGTGGAATGAATCCCTATTGATGTGTTTTGTTGGGGTTTTTTTGCTCAAAATTGTACTTTGTGGTTGAAAGTGAATAAAAATCTACAAATATTTGGTTAAGTTAAAATAAACACATGTAAATGAGTGCCACTGCATTGTGACATATAACAGGAGAAGAGTAGACTAAGATGGAGAAATAGCTGCTTTTTCCCTTGACATTCAGTGGTAGATTCTATAAGGACATCCTTGAATTTGATGAAACAGAGAAACTGAGAACTTTATTAGTAAACGGGCAAAAACGCTCTGCTGTTGGCAGATACATAAAAGAAAGCAGAGGTCTGTGTGGGCATGAGACTGAAGCCAGAAACCGACCTGTGCCTGTGTCTTTTAATTGTACCCTCATCAGGCCCGACTCATACTGCTAAATTTGAAAGCTGAACCCACTTGCTTGCACTAACTGAGATGTTTTATCGCAGACACGGTTTTGCGGTGCTTTGCTTTGTTACTGAGCGCCTCAGTTGGTCATGACGACACTAACTTAACTGGCGTAAGGAAATACTCTGGCAGAAATGTTTGTTTTTGGCTAGTAGCTGCAGAACGGCTGCTTCCACCGCTGAAGAGACAACATGCCTGCCTGCTGTCTAAGCTCAAAATACTATCACAAGCTGTGCAGTGTGTATGACCAGTGTGCTTTCAATCTACAAGTCCAGGTGACCGAAAGCACTAATTCAGTTTTGAAAGCTCAATTATTTGCCTTTTTTCTTTTATACAAGTCCTTAGCTGCACATCCATGTGGTGCTTTTGTAGGCCTGTCACAATTATTATATAATTGCCCAATCAAACCTATTTGAAATGATTCATGTTATTAAAGATGATCACGGCTATTTAAGTTGACCACAGTTGTTATAGTTCTACTGTAATTTGAGTGATTACTGACAAGATCAGTGATTTTAATCCAGTGTGAATCTGCCATGTCTGTAGTTTTTTGCAAGGCTGCTAAGTAATAATTCCAGAGAAAATTGCCTTCCATAATTCACTGAACTCAGAGCTCCGTCAGAAAGAGTAGTCCTGTTTGAATCGATATCACAGTGCAGTGAATTTGGACATTTAGGTGTTGTTATTGTTCGGAAGTGCGGTGCCTGTTGCATAACGCTGAGATAAACATCTGTGATCTAGGCTATTATTATATAAGATCCACTATCCTGTACAAATTGGCCAATCAGATCCTTCACGAATGACATTACTGGATGCCCTCTGGTAAAACTAATCCAGCTCGAATATGGCTTAGAATGGGCGCACTAGGTTGTGGTGTGTAAACGTACATAAAAGAAAGCAGTAAATTTTTTCACTGTGACCCATGAAAAGGAATTTCTTGAAAACAAAAAACTGAAGGAAAAGTTTTAACTTGTGGGCGACACAAGTCATATTTATTTAGTTGGTAGCTGTGCGGCTAACTGTCTGAAGCGTTCATAAGTGTTTTTGTGCTTTTATTATCACTCCAAAGAAATGTAGCTTTGATTGGCTCTTTGATTGATTCTGTGTAAGTGTAGACATTAGTTGAAGCAGCTAAAACACAGGATGGCTAGTCGGCTAATTTGGCCTAGTTAAGGGCAGTCGTGGGCTGGAGGTTAGGGAACTAGCCCTGTGACCGGAAGGTTGCCAGTTCGAACCCCTCGGCTGACAGTCCATAACTGAAGTGCTCTTAAGCAAGGCTCATAATTGTCTGAGCAAAAACAGACGATTAAATCATTAATAATTGATCGCCTCACAGCGAGGAGGGCCTGGGTTCGATACCCCAGCCGGGTGACCGGGGTCCTCTCTGTGTGGAGTTTGCATGTTCTCCCCGTGTCCGCGTGGGTTTCCTCCGATATCGAAGGGTTGAAGGTCATGGGTGCTCAGGTTTTTTGGCTTTGACCGTTGACCTATGCACAGAGATTTCTCTGGATTTTAATGGTATTATGCAATGTAGAGGGGGAAATGGCTCAAATCCTTGCAGTCGCTTGCTGATGAACACTGGGCCTCATCCACCAATATCTAAAGTTTTTTTTTTAATTGTTCTTGTGAAAGGAGCTGTGAGGAAGTCTGTGTCAGATAAACCGTAGAACTGTTCACACCTTTGTGCTCTGGAGTGTGTGTGGATTCTGTTCTTACCTTAGAACAAACGCCAAATAAGAAAACACTGGTGAAAGTCAGAATCTTCATGAAAGTGGATTTTTTTAAATCTTTTTTTATAACAGTATAAATGAATGAGGCTTAAACAGTTGAACTATTTGCTGTTGCTTGTTTTTTTTTCCACTCATAAAGGACTCTGCCTTACCTGGACGCTCCTTTTATACCCAAGCATGATTACATCATCTCTTTTAAAATGGTTTCTGGACATTTAACAATGTTCCTAGTCCTAAATGCTCCAACTTTTTTGTTAAGTAGTACAGGCATCAGTTTCAGAATATATATATATTTACAACAAAACAATGAATTAAATGATAGTATAATCATTTTATTTGCATTTCACATACTTTTATAACTTTTTTGGAATTGGGTTTGTAATGTAAGCCAGGTTTTGGTGTTTCCATAATGAAGACATTTCTGCTTCAGGTGGAATTTCTGACAGTTCCCCATTGGTGAGCTTTCTTTTTATTTCATCTGTGGCGAACATTCAGTAAAAAAACAAATGTACTACCTACAAAATCACACACACACACACACACACACACACACACACACACACACACACACACACACACACACCTGCCACTTCTCCTTCTGGGTCATGGGGGGTGCTGGAGCCTATCCCAGCTGTCATTGGGCGAAAGGCAGGATTACCAGTCCATCACAGGGCCCTACAAAATCACTCATTTGAAAATGACACACCCAAGCCTGACCTAAGCCCAATATAATACTTGAAAAACTGGCCCGAACCTGGCCCAAAACTGCATCAGTGGTGATGCTAGTATAGTATATTTGGTAAAAAATGTAGTTAAATATTTCTGTTTATATATCGCTGCTGTCAGAAACAAAACCTTGCATCTCCATTTTTGTCGTTTTCCAGTTTTGGACATAATTTGAAAATCAAGATGAATGGACCAAAAGAAATGGCGCAAAATTACTTGGCGTCTGGTTCCATTGACTTACATTAAAAGTAAAGTGTGTTTTTCGCTTCCCCTGTAAAGTTATCGTTTTGGAGATACGAGGTTTTGGTCCAACAGCAGTGATATGTAGCACAAATTGGCCGGTCAAGTCCTGCACAAATTACATTACTGGATGTCCTCTGGTAAAACTAATCCAGCTCAAATAGAGCTTAAAATAGGTGCACTAGGTATACATGGTAAAAATATATGTTTATATACTGTATGTAGCACTAAATGTGTACATTCTCTGTGTATGGGTACATTTGTATGAGTGCATGTGTGTTTTAATGCTGTCTCTATTATATACTATTATATTATACTCTATTAAGTAATCTGAGTGATCTAAAGCCAAACATGGACTGACCAATAACAAACCATGCATAGCCTTTTAAAATGATGAAATACTTTATTAGTTAAATTAAATTAAACAACATTAGACATCATTTATATATCACTGCTGTCAGGATGAACCTTGTAACTCGTGTAACGTGACGTAATCGTGCTCTTTATGTTACATGACAGTTAAATTGACATGAATTTACCATCAAAAATCTTGTTCTGTTAAGTCCTGTTCAAAGTCATGAAGGTTTTTATCTCCTGTACAGTTACAGTTTAGTTGATAGAGGTTTTGTCCCAACAGTTACACTACGTAAATGGGTGTGTGCATCTCGCTGTTTCTTACTGTAAAAGAGAAAAGTCAATTATTAGTTAAAACATTATCTAATGTTGGTTAATAATTACTTAATAATTACTTACTTAAAGTAATAATAATTACTTATTACTTGGGGGCAGTCGTGGGCTGGAGGTTAGGGAGCTGGCCCTGTGACCGGAAGGTCACCGGTTCGATCCCCAGGGCCGACAGGCCATGACTGAGGTGTCCTTGAGCAAGACACCTAACCCCCAACTGCTCCCCAGGCGCCGTGGATAGGGCTGCCCACTAGTGTGTATGTGGTGTTTCACTTCATGGATGGGATAAATGCGGAGGTGGAATTTTCCCGGTTGTGGGATCAAAAAAGTATCACTTGTCACTTATAGTCACATGAAAACTGTCAATTAATCATGGCCGATTCATTGAGAAGGTAAATTATAATGGATTTATCCCTCAGTAATAGTAGTCCTGATTGAATCGATATCACAGTGTAATTTTTAGCAATTTTTTAATGTGTAATTGAGCTTAAGGCAGTAAGTCATGGCAGGCCTAGTATATATAGTTGCCCCAAAAAAGTTTTTGGACACCTCAGCAACAATTGGTCAACTTTAAAGAACATGTTCAGGTTCCTTCATGAACTTTTTAACAGAACAATATTTAAGTAAGAGAAATATTTCCCACAACACCAAACCGATGTTTGGCTCTTTGCGTGGAGAAAGTCTGGAGAGGAATTCCAACCAGACTGCACTAAGGCTACTGTAGAGCACAGAGGTGGAAACATCAAAGTCTGGAGCTGTTTTTCTTCCTCTGGTGTCGGTGAGTTTGTGTTCACTGATGATCGTTTCGGATGCAGACGTCTGCAGAGAACCTGCTCGAACGACTAAAAGTCTAAAACACGACAGCCGCCTTGTGAAAAAACACTTTGCCAAAAAGGAAATGACAGAATTGGAATGACCGGTTTGGAACAGAAGCCACTTAGTTTGAAATTTTGTCTCCTATTACAATGAACTTAATACATGTTTAAATATGGCACAAGTGTCCGAATACTTTTGGGCCACTGTATACATGATCATCCAGATATTCAGAATCACTTTCCTTTAAAAAATTATTTTGTTATTTTATGTATGATAACATATTCTGAGTGGACTGAAATATTACATTACATAATATTACATTTTGCATGTTTAATTCCGCATTTCAAGAGTTCTGTAAACAGATAAGATATTAAATGATAAATAATTTACTGTAATTATGTGTTTATTCTATTTTCGTTATTGTTCTCAGTTTTTCATGTTAATTTCTGGCTGTTCATTTAATGCATTTGAACAGGAACAGGCATTTCAAACTTTTGAATAGTAACCTACAGTCGAATGCTAAAGTTTGGGCAGTCTGTGAAAATAATTTGAATCATAAACAGCCTTTTTAAATTGAATTTAACATAAAAAAAACAAAAACATAAAATGTGGCCTGTGCAAACATTATGGCACATTTTGTGTTTCATATTTCATTTTTATTCCAAAATGTTAAACACAGCAAATAGAAATTATATTCTAAATTATCCAGAAAAATGGCATATTTGAACTCTTTGTAGAGGATTTGTCAACATCAGCGTAATATGCAGTGTATACAAAAAAAAGTTTTACATACAACCACATATTGGTGGATATTTATAGGCTTTAATAGATTTAAATGCCTTGCGCTGTAAGACCAAACAAAGTTGGCGTGGTTTAACTTAAAAAAGCTTTAAAAATCTTTAAATCTTTAACTGATGTAAAACATTGTTTCAGGCATCAGGCAGTAAATTCATAATTATCCCATTCAATAATGTTCTGTGAAGGAGCTTTTAGGGGCATTAAACTCTTCAGACGTCTGGTTCCGTCAGAGTGGAACATTTCACAACAAACCACTCGGAAAGACTTTGTTTACGTCTCAAACATTTCATTCGGAAGAAAATTGAGCAAAAAACGTTGGAATTCCCCAATTAATACAGTCAAGCCTGAGTTGAGAAAACCTGAGAAAGAGAGCGAATGGCACAGAGACAGAGGGAGTGAGAGAGGCAGATAAAGGCAGAGAGATGGGGATGATGATGGTGATGGTGATGATGATGATGATGGGGGTGTTGGTAGGTGGAATGGGCATATTAGTGAGAAGCACTAAAAAAAGGAAAGTGGCCCTCCTGCCTGGCCAAGCCACCTAGAGAGAGATGGGGGGGTCCAAGAGCGACACAATGCAGGGGGAAAGAAAAGAGAGAGTGACGGAGTGACAGAGAGGGAGAGAGAGAAAGAAAAAGATGACAGAAACAGGTCACAGAGAGAGCACCTCCGCGCAAACCGAACAGAGCGCTTAATGACGGTCGCCATAGAAACACATTATCCCTCTCGGAAATATAAAGCGTTCTCATAACTGTCAGCTTTAGGAGTGCAGCGATACCGTGCAGTTTTTTTTCCTCTTGATTTGTTTGTTTGTTTGTCTCACCACCCCCCCTGCCCAACACACACACACACCCCACCTCCCAAAACATCGGCTAATACGCACAAACGCTTTCTCACCAATGGCTGTAATGAAATTTGCTGTAATGGGTGAATATGGGGTGATTATGTAAGAGCTATTCGAGGGGAATCAGTCTGGAGTCCCACACCCTAACACACACACACACATACACACACACACATACACACACTCCAGCGAACATCAAAAAGCCTGTTTAATATTTCATGCGCTGAATAATAATGTTTCGTACTCCTGAGCTGAGGATTTGTCAACTTGGCAATGGGGATTTTACAAAGGGGAAAGCAGGAGAGACGCAAAACTGCGGGCGAGAGACCTGGAGAGTGTGTAATAGGCTGACTGGGAGAAATGCAGCAGGCGTGCGTTTGGATGGAGTGTGGTCTGAGGTGGTTTATGTAACCCGGAGGTGTGTGTGTGTGTGTTCTCCGCAGGAGACGGCGGCTGATCCAGTGTTTTTCTTGTATTATTTTATTTATTTATTTATTTTCATCCCCGGTCCATTTTCCGCTTTCCAGCTAAGGCAGAACCGCTCTCCAGACAGCTCAGAGTTCACATCTAATGGCTCCAAGCTTGGCTCGCTGATCCTCATACAGTCCAAAAACCCCCCTTTCAGCTCACTTCCACAGACACCTCAGATCCCCTACCTCTCTCTCCGAACACAGGCACTCACAGATGGAGATAAAGGTGCCCGACTCAGCTCAGCCTCTGAATAGACCGCTGCAGAGATGCCCCTCCTTTGGTGGGCTGAGACCGTGCTCCAGTTTTGAGCCTTAAAAGGCAAAAGTTATTGCTGGCAGTAATATTGCACTACAGTTTAAATGTAATTACATATTTTTGCCTAATTACACTTTTTTTTTATTTTGCTGTAATTACACATAATTGCCTAAATAGTTACGTAATTAAGTCTATTTGCATTTACAGTCAGTATCTCTGACTTTTTGCATGGTAATAATTAGAATCTGTACTTTTAACAGAATTTCTCAGCTTATTTCAAAGAACTCTGAGTGAATTATAGTCAAATAAAATGTGACAGTAGGCTTTTGTTTGGATGTATGCAAAAGTTTAAACACCCCGGTACAACATCTTCTGCAGAGAACAAACTTATATATGACATTTTCCTGAAAATGTTATTGCACATTTTGTGCATTTGCTGTGGTTTACATTTGCAAAATTGCAAATGTGCCATAACTTTTGCAAACGCCAAATTTTATGTTTTATTTTTTTCTTAATTTTACTGTATATTGTGCAGAGGATGTGTTAACTTATTTTCACTTAGAACTTCAATGTCATTTGGAGCCATATTATGAGAAAATCATTTTTCTCACTTATTTGGATCTAAGAGCTTGATGTCCGGTTGCAAACATTGTTAAAATTCCAGAAAGTACCTTTACTTCCCTGTCCATACAGTCCATATATGGAAGCGAAGCTGCTATTTGGGCAGGATTAGTTTTACATGTGGAGCTGGTATAATGTCATTTTATCAGAGGAAGTCTGTAATATTCATGACTGAATTTCAAGCCCTCTGTTTTAACGAAATATAGCCTAGGATGGGAGCAGCCACTCGATTTCCGTATTTCTTCCACGCAGAAAATGTTCAATAACAAAGACAGAGGGGTTAAATAGGGAGGTTACATAGGGCTGAAATACACATAGTAGTACACACAGTAATAACTACATTCCCCATCCTCCCCATGTGAAACTAATCCAAACTGTAAAAGCAGCCCCTTTTTTGAATTCACCATGACTATGACCACCATTCAACCTACAGCAGTTTAGTCCACCCTTTTACAGTGAAGTGATAAGGAGTGTTGTTACTGCAGTCAGTCTGTAGTGGAGTTATTGGAGTGGGAGTTGTGCTGCTCTGGGCTGTCAAGAAGGAAAAGTGCAGCCTTCCCAAGGACCCAAACCGGACTGGCTAAAGTTTTCCCCAAATGCCCCTTAGGATTGCAGCACGTACTTTGTTCCATGGTGCTTTTTGTATGAGCCAATCAAAACATTTTACATCAAAAGTCATTTTCATATATTTCACTTAAAAGCTTAGTAAAATAAACTACCTGCTAAGTTCAGAAAGATATATGCTGGAAAAATGAATTATGACTATTTTGGTACATAAAGCTACATAAGTGACACTTTATAATATAAAGTACAGTACTGTGTGAAAGTTTTAGGCATCTAAGCAAATTTTTTAACAATGTACCTCAGCAGTGAGTTTATCACAATATACATTAGAATAAAGTCGTATTCATAATTCAGATAAACAGAAAAACAATAAAAAGTATCAAGAATTTCTTGGGTCCATATTTTTCCTGGACACCTTCACAGCCGCCACAGAGACTCGTTAATATCATCAATTACATCATGAGCTCAATTTACTGAGCACTGATTGGTCAAACCAGGAGCTGCTTTTTAACTACATATAATACTGGACTTCCTCGAGGAGCGGCTTGGAGATGGGTCAACAAACACACCAACATCCAGAACATCACTGTTTATTATATATATATATATATATATATATATATATATATATATATATATATATATATATATATATATAAAATAATTATTAATTAATATTCTATACATTTTGTTTATTCAAACGTTAACACTTTTCTCAGCAAATGAACACAAATAAACACAAATAAATAGATTTTGAAAATGAGTCTTGGGTGCCTAAGACTTACGCACAGTACCGTATGTCCATATAAATGGACAACAGGAGAAAATATGGGAGAGTTCATTTGCATTAAACAATAAATGCCTTCCTTTAAAAAACAAGCTGACTGTTCGCAGTTATTTTTAACACATTATGAACTCTAAATACATTTTGCCACAAAAGCCGTCACTGTTTACAGCAGAAAAGATCAAAGGTCAGCGCTGTCCTTCAGCACACACGTTTCTAAGCCGCTTCTCCTTCTGGGTCACGGGGGGATGCTGGAGTCTATCCCAGCAGTCATTGGGCGGAAGCCAGGATACACCCTGGACAGGTCGCCAGTCCATCGCAGGGCAGTCCTTGAGCAGAACCCGATAAATCCGATCAGCGAATCAGTGCGCAGTATTCGGGTTAAGTGACATGGGTCTTAAAATAACGGCTACTGCATCTAAACAGTGCACAGTGTGTCTGACAGAGAGCCACTTAGGATTCAGCCATGTGTGCACAATTCATACTGGACATTATTATATATTTATAACTCATAGAGTGCACTGTATAGGGAGCAGTGAGCTTAAGATTCGGCTTTAGGATTTCCTGAGGTGTGATTTTATAGATGTTAAATGCCTATTAATGGGCTGTTTTTGTTGCAGTTCTCAGCACTTTACCTGTTTTATATTAAAGACTGTTGAACATTAAAAAGACAAGAAGAAAAGAAGTTATATTTATTTTATTGAGTTATTTTTACTTAATCAAAACAACCCAACAGCAGTTTGATCGATATTACCCAGAATGCACAATACAAAAACATGATTTTGTGAGTTCATTCAAATGGAGATATCTCTTTATCAAATGTAGAATATAGGCCAGATAATTCTGTGTATTGTGTCTGTTATCTGATAAACTTGTACCTGTCTTTCTGGGCTTTTTGCTTCAGGGAAGATGTGCTGGATTAGATTCTGAAACATTCTGTTCTTGGGTTCGTATGAAGGTTCTTTTTATAGCCGGGGCTTTATGTGGTTTAATTAAGGAGGCAGAGTGTGGGTGATACACAGATCTAATGAATTTCCCTCCGATAAAGCTCTGTTTTCAGGCAACCAAATGGACCGTGAACAGACGTTCCCGTGGGTGTTGCTTGACAGTAAATGTTGCTCCTGTGTGCTCACGTACACGTGTGTGTGTGTGTGTGTGTGTGTGTGTGTGTGTGTGTGTGTGTGTGTGTGTGTGTGTGTGTGTTTGAATGTGCATGTTAATAATGCATATTAGTTACGTAAGATCAGCATCACATATTCCTTAAATATATTCATTGAATTTGACTGGAATCTGCCCGTCATACATTTGGGGACACCTTGAACTTGGTTTATCTTGACTCTCACTTTTAAGATGTAAACAAAGTCATTGAGAGTGGTCTGGTGTGAAAAGCTTTATTCTAGAGAAACTTGGCAGAATTGTTCACAGTGGTGGTCATAGGAACCAGACATCCAGAGAGTGCGTCTAAAAGCTCCCTAACAGAAATATATTACACATAATAATCATAAATACCTCACCTGATGCCTGAAACATTGAGCGCAGAGAATCAGATTTTGTCAGTAATCTGATCGACATGTTTTCATGCTCTTGAGTAGTCAGATGATGGGGAAACTCCAGGTCTACATGAGTCAGACAGTAATCAGATTTCTGCTTTGCAGCCAGCCAATTAACTCACAGAGGAAGACGTGACGTAAACGTTACGTAAAACTCAAACTTCAAAAAACATTGAGACAATTTACCTGAAAATATGAACACCCATCATTTAGAAGATGAATTTAAATCTTTTATTTCCTGTTTGATTTCAGTGTCGCTCCAAACGTGTTTTGCTGCATTTCCCGACATCCACCGTCTGATCTTGAGCATGCGCAGACTGAGAAATCCGAAAGAAATCAGAGTAAGAGTTTAGGTGCACTGAGAAACCTGATAACTGAGCTAAAATCCAGCTCTTTTTATTGGATTTCTTAATTGGATTACCAGATCAGAGTACGATGTTTACATGACCATTCGAATAATCGGATAACTACAAAAATCGGAATACTGAGTACATGCATATGCACTCATTGATAGGTCTGGGATGAAGTTAGGCAGGCATTGTTGAGCAAAATAGTCCCCAAAAGAATTTGGTTGTTTTTTAGGAAAGACAGTGCTTCTATGTAGAACCATGAACAATATTTGCATGGTGTAGTTGCACTTCAGATTGATAAAGGATGTGTTGTATGTGGTTCTATATAGAACCTTTTTGAAAAGGGTTCTATATAGCACCAAAAAGAGTTCTTCTGTTACAAGCTTGACCTCATAACAACAGAGGAACCCTTTCTGGTGTTATGTTATATTTAAAAGTGTCAAAAGCAACAGTGAAACTGCAGTACTGTCCACTGCTCTGTTTCTGCTTATCTGAGTAATAGCTGCTTTATTTTCTTGATATCAGTGACTAGAAAATGACTGGAGATGTCCACCTCCGTCAGTCTCTGATCGGTCAGAAGCTCAGCCCTGACTGGTCCCGGAGCTGTTCATGGCCCTGAACTCATAATCGCTCAACTGAACCTGCCCTGAAGCAGGTTAAACATGCAGCATAAGTTGCCATGGTGATGTAGGCCAGTAAAAGTGATCTGTCATCATGAGACTGACCTAAGCTTGAAGGGGAATTCCAACAATTTTCCACACATATTTTTCGGCACATACAGACTTCGTCTTTCAGAACAAGCGTGAAATGGTTTTTATTTACTGTCCAAAACTATCAGCTAAGCTTTTATGTAAAGCTGGTAATGGTAACGTTTTATTTGGGGACTATCTTGCCTTAAAACACCCTGCGCAGAGGTCACCAACTTTCTGCAGAGTCAATCACTACAGACCTCCAAACTTCATGTGGCTTTCAGATCAGCTCAAGAACAGCGTAGAGAGCTTCATGGAATGGGTTTCCATGGCCGAGCATTGAATGCAGTGGTGTAAAGCGCCGCCACTGGACTCTAGAGCAGCGGAGACGTGTTCTCTGGAGTGACCAATCACGCTTCTCCATCTGGCAAGCCGATAGACGAGTCTGGATTCGGTGGTTGCCAGGAGACGGTACTTGTCTGACTGCATTGTGCCAAGTGTAAAGTTTGGTGGAGGGGGGATCATGGTGTGGGGTTGTTTTTCAGGAGTTGGGCTCGGCCCCTTAGTTCCAGTGAAAGGAACTCTTAAAGCTTCAGCACCAAGAGATTTTGGACAATTTCATGCTCCCAACTTTGTGGGAACAGTTTGGGGACGGCCCCTTCCTGTTCCAACATGACTGCGCACCAGTGCACAAAGCAGGTCCATAAAGACGCGGATGAGCCAGTTTAGTGAGGAAGAACCTGACTGGCCTGCACAGAGTCCTGACCTTAACCTGATAGAACACCTTTGCGCTTCTGTGCGCTTCTGGAATAACGGTCAAAAATTCCCATAAACCTTGTGGAAAGCCTTCCCAGAACAGCAGAAGCTGTTATAGCTGCAAAAGGTGGACCAACATCATATTAAAGCCTATGGATTAAGAATGGGATGTAACTCAAGTTCATATGCATGTGAAGGCAGATGAACAAATACTTTCGGCTATATAGTGTATATTAGGCATCAGGTAGTGTGTTTGTAATCTTTTCATGTAATAGCTTTTTGTGAGGGAGCTTTTAGAGACATTAAGGTCTTAAGACGTCTGGTTCCTATCACCAGCACTCTTCTTACAGAACTTGATGAGCACCAATATAAGTACTTATTGAAATGTATTGTGCTGCACTGTGTGTCTAATGCTGTTTCTTTTTCTGTAGATATCAACATAGGCTTTGTTCTAGCAAAGTCTGAGCTCAGGAGTAGCTTTTACTCTAACCCTAATTGTACTAGATAAGATTCTTTCTCCAAGGAGACAGCAAAGCCCTTTTGTAAGTCACTGTGGATAAGAGCGTCTGCTAAATGCTGCAAATGTAAATGAACCTGACTCAATTTCTCTGTAACAGAGCATTTCACATCAGATCACTCTGACTTACTTTGTTTATATCCTAATGATTTAACTATGCAGACATTTCAAAATATTGGTGGAATTCCCCTTTAATGTTAACTGGCTGAATAAGAAGCCCTGCTTCGTTAGACCCTGCACATGTTTTATTATCATAAACAGCTGTTTACTGTTATGGGTAAGTTTTGCATGCCTTCCCTCGTTTGAAGAGTGGGTTCGCCCTAAATCATGATTTGACAGTTTTATAAAAGCACATATTGAAAGTCTTCTGCTCCAAAAGAGGCTCAAACACCCGAAAGGTTTGAGAGCTGATGAGTGCTGACATCACAACAAGGGGATAAAATGTGTGGGCTTTGGCATTCTTCCCAAGGCAGAGCTTGTGTCAGTCGTTCCTTCGGAATTGCAGTTTTTGCAAAGAAAGCGGCTTTCCGTTTAACCCTTTAATTCCAAGGCCAAAAAGCCTCCACATTATAATCTCCTGTATTCTCCGAACAAAGGCACTAAACTGTACCTTTCAGGGTGCAGGTGCTATCGCTGGGGTAGCGCCCTCAAGTACCCTTAGTTAGTTTTGATGGTGTATTTACATTTTACCTTTACATTTATTAATGCTGTCATCACATTTATCTTTATACGTAAATAATATGCCAAAATGACCATTTGTAGATATTTATGTTGCTCATGTCATAAACTACCATTATGAATAAGCAAACATGAAGAGGAACATTCAGTCGCATTTTAATGTTACTCTACTTTGGTCTCAAAACACTTTTTGATTTCATTATTTGTGTGATGTCACAAAAACCCATGCATTTCCATACATCCACCCTTTCAACCGACACCAGTTTAGCTCTGCCCACTCACATTGAAGTCATAAGGAGTGTTTCAGCCCCGGCTGCTTTTTGAAGGAAGCACAATACAGGGCAGCCAGTTACAACAGAGGTCATTTACATATAACAATTTTAAAGACACAATAACAAAAACAGGACATTTAGTTCTCAGGCATTTGCACCTTCTAACACAGTTTAGTTTTTACAATAAATGGTCTTAAACACTGGAGTTATATGTAAAACTTATAGCAATGCGGATAATAGTCTTGCCTGTCTGGTAACTCATGAAAAGGCAAAGAGAAAGATTTAAGATGAACATTGATTATTTTGAGATGAATGGATTTATAATCACTCCAGCTGGTTTCCTGATACATTTAACCTGCAATGCGAAACTGTGAAACACTAAAGAGTTGCGAAGCTGAAATCAGTTTCTCATTCTTATTTGAATTTTGCCATTCCACCTTAAATTGTGCAACAGTGAGCTACATTTAAGGTGGAACGGGAAAATGTGAACAAGAAGCTGACGAAAAGAAACTGACAGTTGAATGTTGAGAGACATTTTACAAGAAACTGTTTTACTTTTGAGGAAAAGGTTCCTGCCAGAGATGTGAGAAAAGCAGCTATAACTGAGCTAAAGGTTAAAGCAGAGCAAAGTATGTCTGGATTTTTGTTTGTATTATACACATACTGGTGGCTCCCAAAGAGGTTCGATTTTTTTTGTTGAAACCTGACAAAATTCTTTTTAACATTTGGGTTGCTAATCACTTCAAAGGGGATCTAAGGGGTAAAGATAGGTTGGAAAGTAGTTATGTAAGAACAAATTACAGCTGTTTGACATAAAGGAAATAACAACGCACAAGTTAAATAAGTGGACCTCAGTTTTCTTCCAGTTTTACTCTATTACTGTTGATTTCTATACTTTTTCTGTACTTTTCATTTGTATCAGGCATGACATGCCAGGCCCGCACCTCATACACGGAGGATGAGGTCCTGTGGGGTCACCGTTTCTTCCCAGTCATCTCTCTGGAGGAGGGCTTCTTTAAGGTGGACTACTCGCAGTTCCACGGCACCTTTGAGGTCCCTACTCCCCCCCACAGCGTCAAAGAGCAGGAGGAGAGTTTGCTGCTGTCTTCGCCCCTTACTGCCCCCTCGCTGTGCCATAGCACTGGCGGCCTTACTGAGGGCAGCGGGACTCTAGAGGGTCTGGAGCTGCAGAGTGATGCAGAGACCGCATCAGTCAACATGACTGCCCCGCTGGGGAGCACCAAGCTCCCGGCCAAACTGCAGAAGCTGACCGGCCGGGACGGAGGCGGACGAGATGGCATGCCCCGCAAGCTGCTGCGCATGAGCTCCGAAATCACTTACAACCTGGGAGACCTACCTGTCAAGCTCCAACGGATAAGCTCCGCCCCCGGCGTGGCTGAAGAAAGGTTACCACCGATCAGCTCCCTCCTCAGCCCCACCGAGGACAAGCTGCCTTCCAAACTAGGGCTGGTTGGCGGGATCGAACCCATCAGCCAGTCGGTGACAGACCTGCCCCCCAAGCTGCAGCGGTTGGCTGGTGGGGTAGGAGGGGTCGGGATTGGAGGGAGAATGGACGGTCACCTGCCGCCCAAACTCCGGAAGATGAACTCGGAGAGGTTTACGGGGTTAAGTCTGAAATGAACTGACTTGCCATTTACCTCCTTTGTAATCACGAAAGAATAAAAAGGACAATGATGTTAAAGCGATACTTCAGAAAATTACATTCACACAATTTTGCCCTTAGCCCAGATGTGGTCAGTGCGCCTGGACATGTTTGGTGTCTGAATTTTGCTTTATTTATCTTTTGTACTGGAGCTAAAAGCCTAATGAAGCTGGCGAGTAATGGGAGCGTAAGCGGGCAGTGTGCTTGAGATGACTGCTGTACATGCTGTCGTAACTTATTTCAGTTATTTTTAAAGATGTTCTAAGTGAAAATAAGTGAACATGTCCTCTACACTTCTGCACATTTAATGCACAATTACTGGTTATGTGCTGAATTTAACATAAATGGAAAGAATAAAAAAACACAGTGTGACCTGTGTAATATGTTAAACTCAGCAAATAAATAGAAATTGTGCACTAAAACTGAAACTGAGTTTCTTCCCTGAGGAGGACGTCTTAACTTATTTTCACTTAGAAAATCAGCAAAGCATGTGATTTGACCAGGGCTCAAACTTTTGCATATGACTGCATGTAAAAACTGTTTAAGTTTCAAAACCATCCACTTCCCAGCCATACAGCCCTTATATGAAACCTAAGCTGCAAAAACAACCTGTTTTGGAAGGATTGTTTCTGTGATGTCACAAGAACCAACTCATTTACATTTATCCTCTACTCACCCTACAGCCGTTTAGCTCCGCCCATTCACACTGACGCTCTAAGAAGCGTTTCAGCCCTGAGTGCTTTCTGAATGAGGCCCAGCCAGTCAGAATTTGTCTTATATTCGTCTTAAAGGCGCAGTAACAACCTGTTAAATTCTTAGGGATGAAGAGAGATTGGAAATTTTTCAAGTATAAATGATTTGCCAAGAGAAAAAGCTCACTTTGATGTAGGCCTGATGTCACACTCTTCTTCGGAATTGGGTCATTTCCCTCAATGAATAAACGACCAAGCCAAATATTTTTCTCTCATATGTTTATTTTGGTTCTCTTTATCTACCATTAGCTAAAATCTGATGAAATATTAGGTCAAATTTATATAGAAATACCGAAAATTCTAAAGGGTTCGCAAACTTTCAAGCACCACTGCATCTAATGGGTCCATTTTCTGGTGCTAAAGTAGAACCTTTGTTAACGGTTAGCTGCAGAGTAAAGAGAGTCATTTCTTAGCCGCTGGTGCTCAGTGCTGTTATTTGTGGTTAGGGCTCTTCTCAACCAATCAGATTGTGCCATCTGAAAGAAATGGGGCTGTGTTAAAGTTAGAATATTGCTTGTACTTTTTTATAGATAATAGTGTGTAATACAGTGTCAGAAACCTCAGACACAAGTGTGGTGACATTAACAAGTCAGCAAGGCTTAGGCATGCAGGTTTGCACAATGCTAACTGGTGACTATAAGCTTCCATAGTTTGTTAGCGACATTAGCCTTGTAGCCAAACTAAAGAAGCCAACTTCAGACACCAAACATGTCTTGGCCGATCGACGGCGTCTGCCCTAATGCGAAAACTGTGTGATTTAATTTTTGTTTTGAAGCATCACTTTAAATACGGAACATTTTATATATGAATAATATTAACCTGATATTCCTCAGCACAATCTGGCATGTTTTTCCACCAAGAGCATGAACTAATGACACATATTTAACAGATGATTAATACAAAACGCATTATTTATCAGTGTTTGTCAAGGCCTCAGCTTATAGCCTCATAGTCCATAGTCTACAACTTCTTGTGAGGGCTTTGCTACTCTTAAAATAGTATGTTTATGTTAAAGCGTTACGACATCTCGATATCGTTATCCGAGTGGGTTTGAGTTTTGGTGAAGGACAGTTCGCTCCATGTTCAAATGTTCTTCTCTGCTCCGCAGTTCATGGTAACAAAAGCAAAAAGTCAGCGGCTTCTGTTGCGCCTGAGTTTCCCTGCATCCACACCGTGTTCTCGGCCCTCTACACGGCAGCACAGAGATGCAGTAGAATTTGACGTCCACCAGCCACTTCCAAGGAACGGACTCACTTCGGACATTCCAGTGTTTTCCCCACAACCCCCTCAGGCTCCTGCGTTTCTTCTCTTGCATGTTCAGTATCTTATCGTTTCATAACCAAAAACAGATGACTTCGAATCAAAGAATAAGCCTTAACTTCTAATGAGTTTCTACACTGTATGACGTGTCGTTAATGATTGTTTTCCTCTGTTTACTGTGTGACAGGGCACGGAAAGATGGGGTGTACTTTCTCCCACCGTGATGGGGTGCTTTATTGTCCCTAGCAGACGGACAAGGTGTAAATTGAGAGGAGAACAGAATGATTGTGTTTGTTTACCACTTTAAAAAAAGAAAAGAAAAAAATAACCTTGTAATGCCATTGTTAAAGATTTTGTGTTTGAAAACTGAAGCAATAATTGTTCGGAATTTGCTGACACATTTGATTGGACAATCTTGTACCTGTGTTAACGTTAACGTTCGGCGATTTTGCAGGTTTTCAGTTTGACTCAATACATTCAGAGCAACTTCTAACCAAAACTGAATGTGCGTAGTTTATAAATATTTTAATAAATGCACAGCACAAGTGTCGGTTGGTTATAAAGGAAGGTCACTGATTGGATGGGCTCTGGGTAAAAATGGTATCAATGGGTTTTTTTTTGTCCTATGCAAATTAGCTTCTTACTAATGTTATTCGTTCTCAAGGACCATGAGATGTCTGAACATTGAACTCCATCAGATGGAAGTGAAAAGCAGGCATCTCATGTTTTGAGTTTCTTATCTGGTAGAGAAACATGGCAAGCACTTTGCCGGCCCTTTAAAATCTCCTGCAGGTACAGAGTGCTGCTATAGCACATAGGAAGCATTGGAGGTGCAGCTGATCATCAAGCTCAAGCTCATTTTACTTTCTACTCAATTAGATTTGATGGAACGCTCATCACATTTGATATCAGCTAAAATAAGTTAGCATACACTTACTGTGTTTTAAGATAAAAGGGATGCTTGAGAAGTGAGAAGGTTAGTATGGTCATGATGTGAGAAGGTTAGTAACGTTACCTGAGATGAAGACGATGTTTGTCTTACAGAATTTTGATCAACATCTTTCTCAATGTAAATTTCAAGCCTTATTTTATCAGCTCCACTTACTGTATAGCTGCTCTCTGTAGTTCTACAGTTACAGACTGTAGTCCATCTGTTTCTCTGATACTCTGTTACCCTGTTCTTCAGTGGTCAGGACCCCCATGGACCCTCACAGAGCAGGTACTATTTGGGTGGTGGGTCATTCTCAGCACTGCAGTAACACTGGTGGTGTGTTAGTGTGTGTTGCGCTGGTCAGACACAGTTTTTAAACACCTCAGTGTCGCTGCTGGACTGAGAACAGTCTACCAACCAAAAATATCCAGCCAACAGCGTCCTGTGACCACTGATGAAGGACTAGAGGATGACCAACACAAACTGTGCGGCAGCAGATGAGCTGTCGTCTCTGACTTTACATCTACGAGGTGGACCGACAAGGTAGGAGTGTCTAATAGAGTGGACAGTGAGTGGACAGTGTTTAAACACTCCAGCAGCACTGCTGTGTCTGATCCACTCGTACCAGCACAACACACACCACCACCACCACGTCAGTGTTACTGCAGTGCTGAGAATGATCCACCACCCAAACAGTACCTGCTCTGTGAGGGTCCATGGGGGTCCTGACCACTGAAGAACAGGGTAACAGAGTATCAGAGAAACAGATGGACTACAGTCTGTAACTGTAGAACTACAGAGTGCAGCTATACAGTAAGTGGAGCTGATAAAGTGGACAGTGAGTGAAGAAACGAGGAGGTGGTCATGATGTTATGCCTGATCGGTGTATCACCTATTATGGATTTGTGGGTCTGGGTTAATTACAGCTCAGTAAGAGTAAGATGCTGAGTGTTATTACTGGGGTCTGATGTATGGTAGCTTGCAGCCTTTCATATCCTAAGTCCTATTTAAACGTTTCTGAATAATGCATTACAAATTTGAATTTTCAGGTTTGACTGAAGTGCCCATCCCTTCGCTGGTGCAGAGTTGTTCTACGGCAGATGTGCTCATCTGTATTGGTGAAGCCTCTTGGTGCAAATGAAGGCGTTTGATGTGCTCTGACCTTGCTGCGTGGATGATTGGCAGCTTTCTGGCTGACACAGCTCTTACCCTGCTGTTTGGGTCCTGTATCATTTTGGAAGGACTTTTTGACGTCATATGAAAGGATTTTCATTTTTCAAAAAGGGCTTTCAAGTTGGACTTGTATTAACAATAGTGATAAAATACAGACACACTTCATTTAATGAATGAAATGAATGCTTTTTGACGATAACTCTATTTTAGAGCTGTTATGACTACTCGATTATAAATCTCATTTACATTCGCATGCAGACGTTTCGGCACCTCCAGGGAATTTGCATGTTTTGTTGATTTTCCATGTGCAAATAAGGTAACATATCCTCTACAGAGAACACACTGAAATGTGACATTTGTTGCCAACATTAGTGCACAATGTCTGTTTATTTGCTGAGTTTAACATATTGGGGGGAGAAAAAGCATCAAAAATAAAATGTGCCCATCACTTATGCACAGGCTACATTTTGTATTGCTTTTTCCAGGCAAAATAAACAGTAATCTGTTCTTTGTAGAGGTGCTTACTTACTAATCGTCAATTAGAAAATCAAATGAAACATGTAGTGTGACCTGGGGCGTTGCCCAAACTTTTGCATAAAACAGTATCTTCTCAAATCTTCTTAGTAGTAGAGGTGTAATGGTATATTGTCACATCCAGGCTGGGCTTTTTTGCCTTTTTTATACTTTCAGATAGATAGATAGATAGATAGATAGATAGACAGAGAGGCAGATAGATAGATAGATAGATAGATAGATAGATAGATAGATAGATAGATAGATAGATAGATAGATAGATAGACAGAGAGGCAGATAGATAGATAGATAGATAGATAGATAGATAGATAGATAGATAGATAGATAGATAGATAGATAGATAGATAGATAGATAGATAGACAGAGAGGCAGATAGATAGATAGATAGATAGATAGATAGATAGATAGATAGATAGATAGATAGACAGAGAGGCAGATAGATAGATAGATAGATAGATAGATAGATAGATAGATAGATAGATAGATAGATAGATAGATAGATAGATAGATAGATAGATAGGTAGGTAGATACTTTATTGATCCCGAAGGAAATTTAGGATTTCACACCGTGTTCAACACTTGCCAGGGAGGGGGAATTTCCAGGTATCATTCCATAAATGTCAAACCATTGCTCTAACGATTGATACATGTAGAATAGTGCTGCAAACTAGGAGCGAGGAGATGGTAAGCAGTAGCTTGATAACACTCTCCTTATCACAGAAAGTGTGCTAGCTAAATCACTGATCACTAATCACTCACACAAGTTTAGATGATACTGATTACAAAGTGAAGGAGTGAAGTCAAGGTCAAAGGGTCAGAAAGGAAAAATGAAACCGGTTCTGTGGTGTTTGGATCTGTAGCCTGTTTGGATAGTTTAACATTAGCTATGCAAGCATGTTATAGACCCAAAGGGCACCACACACCACAGTCCAGGTTTGATTCCGACTAACTGGTGCTCTCTTCACACAAGCTTAGACAAGAAAAACAGATGTTTGAGAGAGCAAACGTGGTGCTGGAGTGACAGCCCTGCTAGAAAAATCAGCATCTTTACATGTAAGTCAATGGAACCAGACATATTTGGGCCATTTCTTTTGGTCCATTCACCATGGAATGTATACATAATGTAAAGGCTAACAGGTGTATTTTTAAATGATGGCTAAAACAGAAAAATTGAGATGAAAGGTTTTCAGGTTTTCTTCTGAGAGCAGTGATATGTTGTGGTTTGGGTGCTGGTATGCTGGTCACCCTTGTCCATGCTAGGTGACCAGCGAAGACCTGCACCAGACCAGCACTAGTCCAGCATGAACCAGCTTAGACCAGCATGGAATGCACTGTAGCCTATAGCTGTGGCTGAGCTGCTATCATACTCAGTCATTCCACCATGCCATAGTTTTGAAATACCATTCATAAATCATGAATACGGTGCTGTGAAAAACTATTTGCCCCTTCTCAATTATCTTCTGTTTTTGCATATTTGTCACCCTTGCATGTTTCAGACCATCAGACTACTTTTAATTTGAAGACAAAATACTGTTTTTAAATGATGATTTCATTTATTGAAGTAAAAATGACGTTTAGCCCTACCTGGCTATGTGAAAAAGTCATTGCCCCCTTACCTACTAAATTAACACGTTCAAATAGCCACTAGCCACATGCAGGAGCGATTAGTGCCAGACCCGTTGAATCTAAACATCACTTAAACAGAACCTGTCTGGCAGTGTGAAGCGTGCTGGAACATCTCAAAAAGCAGTACATAATGCCACGTTCTAAAGAGATTGCCATACAGACGCGAAACAAAGTCATTGAAGTCTGGAAAGGGTTACGAAGCCACTGCTAAGGCTCTGGGACTCCAGAGAAGCACAGTGAGTGCCCTTATTCACAAGTGGAGAAAACTTTGAACTGTGGTGAACCTTCCCAGGAGTGGCCAGCCTACCGAAATTTCACCAAGAGCACATCCACAAATCCAGGAGGTCATCCAGATGAACATGTCAAAATCTGCAGGCCTCACTTGCCTCAGTTAAGGTCAGCACACACAGTTCAACAGTAAGAAAGACACTGGGTGAAAAGGGCATCCATGGGAGAGCTGTAACCTGAAACTACTACTGAACCCTATGTGTGTATTGTGGAGCTGTGACAGTACATTAGAATCAGAAAAATGATCGTTTTGATTATTTATGCCACTGAATGCATTTGCACTGTATGAGAACCACAATTCACAAACAACCAGCATCGATCGAAGTGCTCACTCCAGCATTCATTATCAGGGCAACAACATGGATACAGATCTAAATTTTTATTGTGCAAAGTATTGTGAGAATATCGAACTGTGAACACATCACTGATAATCAAATTTTTGTATTCATAGTAATTAGTTTGCTATGCGAATGACAAACAGGATATCCACGTCATTAGCTGTGTTTTGCAGATTATTCACTAGGGGGAGCTTTTAGCACTCAGGTCTCTTTTGTGCACATCACTGAAAGAGAGGAAACCCACACCAGCAGGATCTCTCGAATGTATATTTATTTGTAGTTACAAACTGCAAGCACAATGAGGTATAATAACACATTTAATGCTACAGATTGAGTGTATATTAAGTAAAAAAGTACCATGATCACTTTTATTTATATAGCGCCTTTCCCATGCTCAGGGACGCTTAACAATCAAAGAACATCAACACATTAAACATCAACACATTAAACATCAACACATTAAACATCAACACATTAAAACAAGAGGACAATAACGATAACACAGTAAAAACAAGTCTTTAACAGAGGTTTAAATGAAGACCGAGAGGTTGCATCCCGAATAGACTGGGGGAGAGTATTCCATAATTTAGGAGCTACTACATTAAATGATCGGCCACCCATAGAAACCAGTTTAAATCTAGGAAGATGAAGAAGGCCTGGATTTTGCGATCTCAAAGAACAGGATGGGACATATAGATGAAGAAGCTCTGCCAAGTATTGAGGAGCCAGACCATGCAGAGCTTTATACGTAATAAGGAGAACTTTGTACTGATCACGGAATGTAATGGGCAGCCAGTGAAGACTCTGAAGGACAGGGGAGATGTGGTCATTCTTACTTGAAAAGGTGACGATCCTAGCAGCGGCATATTAAAGATGCTGTAACTTAGTGAGGGTTTTAGCAGGGAGGCCAGAAAAGAGAACATGGCAGTCGTCTAGTCTGTCACTAACGCATGCACAAGTGTTTCTATCGGCTTGGCAGAGAAATGATTGGAGGCCAGAAATATTACGAAGATGGAAAAATGCAGTATTAATTTAAAAGGGTTTAATTTCAACAGATTTAAGTTGAACAGCTCGGCAGACAGCTAACAGGCTGCCACCTGAATGTCTGTTACAAGCTTCAAATGCTCGATTGCTGTTTAGTAGTATTAAAGCATGTGTGATGAGTGAACACCACCGTTAGCTTGGTGCTAACATCATCGTTCTCATAGAGGCTGTTTGCACCTTGCATTAATGTGTTTTGTGTCCGGATCATACCTGATTATACTTTCCATTTGTGCTTTTTTAATAAAATGACCTCAGCGTGGCCAGATGAGATCTGATTTTACTTTCCCCATGACAAAAAAAGCACAACACATATGCAGTTTGCTTTTTTCCTCTCTTATTGATACGAGTCGACAAGCAAGGCCTGGACACTTTAAGCTTTCCTGGCTGCAACAAGGCCCAGCCTCACATATCCTTATCTTCTCACCTGCTACTTAACACTCAGCAGACACCTTTTTACTCAGGTCATTTGTATGCACACATCGAAAACGCATTGTTTGCAATCAAGATTCACATTTAACTGGCTGTGTTTACACCTAGCTGACAAGTGAAATCTAAATCTAGCTCCATTCACCAAAAACTCATGTTGATGCAAGATGTAAACAAGCCCATCGACGAGCTAGTATACACTGTCATAGCAGTAGTACTGTTGGGCTACTAATGAAGTGAACATTCCTGCAGTAAAACTGCTATATAATTATATGTGCAGCCATGAGAAGTTCACGAAATAATCAAATCAGTGTTGGAATTTGCTGATACCTGCAGATACCCTGACAGTGCACATTAGAATTGTCCCACTGACCTTTCTTTTGGCAGGAAATGGGGCCTGATGGAAACACAAAGTACAGTGTTCTTCAATAAAAGGCACTGCATAATTTATTATTGTTCTTTTAAGGCCTTTTTATTGTTTGGCCTTAAAAACAACTCAATTACTCATGCATCCATGGGCCAAAACATTATGACCACTCACAGATGAAGCAAATAATGTGGATTATCTTGTAACAGTGGTGCATGTCCAGGCCTCGGATATATGAGACGGTAAGCGAACAGCCGGTTCTCATGATCAATGTGCTGCATGCAGGAGAAATGGGCAGGCGTGAAGGCCTGAGTGATGTTGACAAGGGACATATTGTTATGGCCAGATGACTGGGTCAGAGCATCTCCAAAATAGCAAGGCTTTGGGGTGCTCTCGGTCAGAAGTGATGAGTGACGAGTCCAAGGAGGGTCAAACCACAAACTGGCAACAGGGTGTCACCCTTGTGTATCTTGGTGTATCCCATCTGGTCTGAACCAACAGAAGGGCTACTATGGCATGAGTCACAGATATTTTTAATAATGCTTATTGGTGGAACGTGTCACAATACACAGTGCAGCACACTGCGTGGCTGCCGCCCAGTCAGAGTGCCCGTGCTAACCCCTTTCTACTGCCGTAAGCAAAGGAGACACCAGCTTGGAGCAGCAGAAGAGGCTTGCCTGGTCTAATGAGCCCCACTTTCTTTTACATTACATGGATGGTTGGTACGTGTGTGCTGTTTACCTCGTGAAGTGGTGTCACCAGGATGCACAGTGGGAGGCCCTGGCCTCCAAAGATCTCCACTTTGGTTTAAGTCCACCTCACAACTTACAGGATTTTAAGGATCTGCTGTTAATATCTTGATGCTAGATACCACAGGAGTCATTCAGAGGTCTGGTAGCGTCCTTGCTTCGGTGGGGCGAGGTTGATTTGGTGACCTGTGAAGGACCAACATCATATTAGGCGGGTGATCTTAACATTTTGGCTCAGTTTTTCTATAATCAATAGGCACAGCCTAATCAGAGCTATGACTAGGTTACCAACACCCTTTTATTTAGTTGATTTTATTTTGCTTTTAGATGTCACTGCTGTCATATCTAAAACTCTTTACCCCATGTAGCATGGCATGTGCTACCCCGGGCTCAAGGAGGACACTGGAGGCAGAGTTCAGGGTTGCAGCAGCCATTATTTTAATTGTCCCACTCAATAAACACAAACAAACGAAACCAACACTAAGCTGGCCACTTTTCAGTGGCTCAAGCTGGCTAGACTTCTCAGTCCTCTCTTCCCTGAGCTTTTCAGCTCTTTCAGTCTCTGCTGCTGCTTGTCCCTCTCTCTCTCTCTCTGTTCCCTCTCAGCTCTTTTTAAAGGCGCTCACGCTGCCAACCAGATGAGACTGAGCACCAGAGTCGAGAGGGAAAAAGAGCTCATCGCTCCGCCTCCCTATTACCTCCCCCAGCTGGCAGCTCAGCCGCCTGGGTCGAACGTAGCGGCCTCGCCACATAAGAGGGGGCGGTGCACTCGGGACTCGCTTCTTGCACTGGTACCTCTCACAGTTGGCACCAGCGTCCTCGTCCTTGTCCTCCTGCTGCCAGTCTCATGCCTCACGTCCATCCGGGTAGCTCATGCTTTGCACTCCGCCTGCTCCGCACTCGCGGCTCTCTGCCCTGCATCCTCGCTGAGGTTCGTCACCGCTAAGTGTTCGGGCCCCACCATTCTGCCGGCTCTCTCGGCCATCATCATCAGGGCCCGAGGGGTGGGCGCATGCCACACCCCATTTTTGTATTTAAATATACCATGCTTCCCTTCACTTCTACACTAACTTACCTGAATGTTTTTTCCTTGAAAGTTGGGCCCAACTCCCTGTCCCTATTTTTGTTGAGATAGAGGGGTAAGGCGCAGTGTTAGGGCTACATGGCCCTCCAAACGGAGGCTTTTCAGAGACACACTACCGACAGAGTGTAATGGGAAAAAAGTTTAAAAAAAGGGTAAGATGGCTGCACAAGTGACCAATACAACCCTCAAAGGTGAGAATTTTCTCCATGAACAATTATGACAACCATTGTATTACCTTAGTTTAATGCCATTTCAATGTATTATTGTAAAAAAAATGATAATAGTATGGTAATGTCCCGTTATCTAGCTAGCTAATTTTTCTGTCCCACCTTAAATGGCCCGGCAGTTCTGACACCTGAAGCACCAGAATGTAACTGCTGCTGCATTTAAGGTGGAACGGGAAAATTTTAACAAGAAGATGACGAATAGCTGATTTCATCTTCATGTCACCAAAGAATCGTGGATGATAATAAATAATAAGTGCCCCACCTCCCTGACGGCAAATTACTACTTAAATGTAACTAAAGCCCAGCAGTGAGGAAAAGCCCTTTACCCTCCTCTGCTGTCACTGAAGATGGGCCGGGTCGCCCGCAGAGCAGCGCTAGTAGCTGTTAATGAAGTAAAGTCTTCTTTATTTGAGGGTCCCATTTCAACCGCTACCCCTTATAACTCAGTTCCAAGAAGCAAGGTGACACTTGAAAAAAGATTGGGTCTTAATATTTCAGAGATGCAGGGTTTTCTGAGGACAGCATTGACAAGGCATATGGTGACGCTGCCTATCTGTGCTGCCCAACTGAGCGTACAACTCCGGGTCAGGCTGACCCTGTTTGCGATAATTACTAATTAATACTGAAGCTCTTTATCCGGTTCATAATAATTAGCAATCATTGAAGCGCTTTAAATGGTTAGCACAGTCAGGCTTATCTGCCCCATCTAATAGAAAAGCATTTTCCTCTATCTTGACTAATAATCATACAAACTGCATTACCAAAGGAGCGTTCCCCATCAGTCTACGTACAAGAGTGCTTCTATAAGAAATGCATACGAAGCCATCAGGCTGAGATAAGCAATTTTATAAGTCAGTTTTGTCGCCCCTCCTCCCCCTCAGATAAGCCAAGGCTGAGAAGCGAATGAGAAATCGCAGTGAGGCCTTCGTGAGAAATGCATGAGATAAACAAGAATGTTTCAAGGCCCCTCACGGCCCAGCGTTAAACGAATCTCATGGAGCGAATCCCCAGACATATTAACACATTACCTCTCCACAGGAGGCCAATATCCTCAACTTTTAGCAGCAGGAAGCTAATTATGAAAATGCCTCTGTGTGTGTGCTGGAGAGAGGGAGAGAGGGAGAGAGGGAAAGGGAGTGCAGAGTGATAGAGGTAGACTTTACAGAGAGCAAGATAGAATATCATCTTGTCACAAAATGTCAGGTACTGAAGAAAACGCTTGAAGGTCAGGCGCCGCCTTTCAAAGACCATTATTGCGCTGACCTGTTGATCTCTTCAAGCAGACGTCTAAGCTGTCTCAAATTTCCTCTCTGCCGTGACACGTTGTCAAACCACTTCATGCATAATTTCACCAATTTCATACTTATTGACTTAATCACACGCTAGCTAAGTTAATGTACTGTCAATGAGCTGCTAACGAGCTCTTAATGAAGCATTCCTGCTTTCCAATGAAAATTAAATCACAGCCACTCTGTGAGAAGCTCTCGGTACTGACTCATTTATTACAGACAAGCCAAAGCCAGCGCCTCGGCGCATCTTCACAGATGTGCTTCTTTGTAGACGGAACATCTGATTGATCTTTCTTGTGGTTGGAAAATATCCACCGTTCACAGAGGTTAAAGCACTTATGGCTGCGTGAGAAAGACTGAGCAGTTAGTGCCGTGGAAACTCACTGAGTGCTAACCATGCACCACAAACATTAAGCCAGCAGTGCCCTTGCTGAGGCACTGTTTTAAATACTTCAGTCAAAATTTTTACGCCGCATTTGGAGCTCATGTTACAGGCAATGGCGAACTAGTTTTCACGCTTGATCCAGAGTTGGCTCCCCGGGCAGCTATTGAGAATGTTCTCAGCGCCGAAAGCATTCGGGTTTTATTGACTCAATTGTGAGCACAATGCTGTCTTTCCGCTCACTTACATTGGCAAAAACTGTTTATGAAGTATAACATAGAGTGTGGTGCAAAACCCAGAGACCACTCTTTATTTCAACATGTTCCTTAAGCACTGTTCCTCTTCCTTTTCGTCTGTTTCTTTTTCTCAGCAAGGGCTTCTTTGGAGCTTCGCATCCTTTTAGACTTCTAGTGTTGAGTAGAGGTGAAGTAGATCTGAAGCAAGAGCTTGACTTTCTCCTCCTTCGCAAAGATGAAAGCTTTAAGTGCTGTTTATCTGATGGGGACAGTTTTGCACAGTCGTTCCCATTTTTTTGTAGATCTTTTAATCATTGTTTTTAAGGCCCCGCTTTGATTTTCCTCTTCCTTACACATGATTCATAGTTCAGTAACATCCTTCTAAGTTTGTTCTTGAGAAAGGTCCTAAGAAAAAGTCCACGTCAGAGTCATGATGCAGAACTGTTCACACCTTTGTGCTCTTGAGTGTGTGCAGACTCCCTAAGAGTCTGTGCTCTTCGCTCAGAACAAATCCCAAATAAGAAAACACTGGTGAAAGTCAAGAGTTTGCATTCCCCCTGCTGGGTTTCCTCCGGGTTCTCCAGTTTCCTCCCACAGTCAGGCCGTTTAGACGTGCTAAACTGCCCCTAGGTGTGAGTGAATGTGTCTGTCTGTCTGTCTGCCCTGTGATGGACTGGTGACCTGTCCAGGGTGTATCCTGCCTTCCACCCAATGACAGCTGCGACAGGCTCCAGCACCCCCCGTGACCCAGAAGGAGAAGCGGCTTAGAAGATGCGTGTCTGTGTGAAGAAAGTCAGAATCTTTGTGGAAAAAAAAGTGGGGAAGTGGGTTTTAAGAAGAAACGGTGATGAATGGGGTCTAATGAGTTGCACTTAACAACCATTTTGACTGGAAATTAAATAAATGAGGGTCACTCTCTGAGTTTTGCACAGTACTGAATAAAACATTCATTATGTAGATTGATGGAGCCAGTTGAGGTGGTTCGGGCATCTGGTTAGGATGCCTCCTGGACGCCTCCCTTGGGAGGTGTCACAGGCAAGTCCACCGGGGAGGAGACCCCGGGGAAGACCCAGGACACGCTGGCGTGACTATATCGCCCAGCTGGCCTGGGAGCGCCTCGGAATCCCCCTTGGAGAGCTGGTGGAGGTGGCTGGGGAAAGGGAGGTCTGGGCCTCATTGCTCAGGATGCTGCCCCCGTGACCCGAACCCCGGAGAAGTGGAAGATGATGGATGGATGGATGGATGGATGTACGTGCATTAATTTTTCAGAAATGCTGAGCATACTACCTATGGACACTCAAGTAAGAGTCAGACATTATTAATATATCATTCCTGCCTGAACTGAAAGACATTGTTATTTAATGGAACAGTTTAGTACACGGTTTATCAAATGCAGTCAGTCAGCTAAGACGTGTTTGGCATCTAAAGTTTGCTTCTTTATTTTTGCAGTTGAGCCACAAAGCTGATGTAGAATCTAAAGCTGAATCACAAAGCTAAAAGCAATATTAGCCGCCGTCTTTGTCTTATCTTCTCACGTTTGTCCGTATAGACATGGAAATGTATAACTGGGTGTCGTCAGCATAGCTATGAAAATGTGTATTATTTTTCCTAATGACATCATCTAGAGGTAGCATGTGCAAAGAGAAAAGCAAAGCCCTAAAACTGAACCTTGAGGGACTCCACAAGAAATGGCAAATCTTTTTGATGAATTTGATTTCCGATTGAAACCGTGGATAGTCTGGTTTCCTAGTCTTTAAGCTGGGAGGTCTTGCTCTAAAGACTTCTGTAGGAGCAGAGTACTCGTATTTACAACTGATGAAGAAATGGTTACATTTTTCACTTTGGCCAGGCTGTCTCTTTAATGACTTTAGGATATTAGTAGGTTATAAACATCCATTATGTGTTAGCCCCAGCGCAGGACTACAGCAACAAGCCTTGGCTAAATGAATTGTGTATAGTTTTCTATGAATTCTTCCTTTAGAGAAATGTAACAGCTCAATCCAACTCTAATTGGTGGCCCCCTACAGTAAATGTGCTAGAGTTATTTACATAGGATTAGGAAAACATAAGCTTCTTAATATCCAGACCTGTTTATCTACTTGTTGTTAAAACTGTTCTGCAATTTGAAGCTTAATCAAATCCTTCAAACACAGCGCTGCCTCTTTGCTGTGCCTGCAAGCCATGACTGTTTAAAAGTGATTGTGCAGGTCATCTTGCTCAGAAGGTGGCTGAACCGCATGATGCTGTGCTATTGGACTCCACCAAAGTCTTAAAAACATAGACTGAACAGGGTCATGCACTGATGACTTACACTTGTCAGTTTCTTTCAGCCTTTAATGGATTAAAAAGGCTTGATGTTTTATTTAGTCCACTTTAGACGTAAAGTTCACCATTTGAGCACATCAGACTGCTCCCTTGGTGGTTCAACGTCTAAGTGCAAAATTTTACAGAACAGACTTTATTGGTTGACTTCAATGTCATTTCTCTGTCGTAATACTTGAGTTTTTTAAGCAAATAAAAAGTCCGTAAACCAAGCAAGCGCACCTTGCTATACAACATGGAGGGTAGATAATCCTCTTTTTAGTCTTTAGAGGGGCGAAAGTTTTAGGCATCTAAGCAAATGTTTAAACAGTTGACCTCAGCAGTGAGTTTATCACAATATACATTAGAATAAAGTCGTATTCATAATTCAAATAAACAGAAAAACAATAAACAGTAACAAGAATTTTTGGGTCCATATTTTTCCTGGACACCTTCACAGCCGCCACAGAGACTCGTTAATATCATCAATGACATCATGAGCTCAATTTACTGAGCACTGATTGGTCAAACCAGGAGCTGCTTTTTAACTACATATAATACTGGGCTTCCTCGAGGAGAGGCTTGGAGATGGGTAAACAAACACACCAACATCCAGAAAATCACTATTAAATATGAATTAATATTCTATAAATTTTGTTTATTCAAATATTAACACTTTTCTCAACAGATAAACACAAACTACACAAATAAATAGATTTTGAAAATGAGTTTTGGGTGCCTAAGACTTTCGCACAGTCCTGTATGTGTTCCGTTGTTTGCTGCTCTCCATGTTCACACATTGAGCTTGGACTGCTGCCCTACATGTGAGGGCTGGCCAGATATGGCCTCAATCTGTTGAGTACTGACCACTCTCTTCGTGAGAGGTCGGAGCCAGGCACCTGTAGAGTAGGATCTGACACCAGGTGTTTACTTGGAACATCCTTGGATTCTCATTCCCTCACCCGTCCATCACAAGACACCTTGACATAAGACAACTGTATCAAAATTTTAATGACACTGATTAGAATTTTGGCTAAATTTGCATGTTTGTTCATCAATGAGTAGAAGTTGTTTGATTTCCACTCAAACATGATCTATGCTGTACATTTACACCGATCAGCCGTAACATCATGACCACCTCCTTGTTTCTACCCTCATTGTCCATTTTATCAGCTCCACTTACTGTATAGCTGCTCTCTGTAGTTCTACAGTTACAGACTGTAGTCCATCTGTTTCTCTGATACTCTGTGTGAGTGGATCAGACACAGCAGTGCTGCTGGAGTGCTCTGAGGAAATCTGTGTTTATTTATTGGTATGTAGTTTATTGTACAATTATATAGTAATCTGTACAACAATATAGACAGCACATATAAAGCACATCTATAGACGGCACATTTCCTAAATCTTTTACATGAGCTGGAAGAAATGAAAATGTCTCCTATTTGTACGTCGTATTTTTAAGCTTCTCAAAACAAAAAAGGTCTTTATGATGAACATAATTATCGCTATATTTATATATATATATATATATATATATATATTTACTGATTTACTGATATAACAGTAAATTGTCACGATTGGCCCCTCCCAGTCCTGTCCATGTGTTCCTGTTATGTTTTGGTTTGGCCCATGTGTTTTTGTTTTGGTTCTTAGTCCAGCCCACTTGTTTCATGACCCCGCCCCTCATTGTCCCCACCTGTGTTTCCCCCTGTGTCTTGTGATCCCTTGTTAGCCCTCGTGTATTTAAGCCCTGTGTTTTCCTTGCTCTGTTTTGGTCTTTGTGATATGTAATGTTTGATGTTTGGAAGCTTGTTCTGTTTGGATGGCGTTTGGATCTTGTTTGTTGTTTGATTCTTGGTTGAGGTTCTGTGTTTTTCTTTATCGTGTCTGACCCGCATTCTCTCCGTATTGGCTACTTGAACCTGGACTGTTACGACTACGACCCTGGATTTGCCCACAATAAAAGTCGCTTATCTCAGCGTATGTGCCCGCCTCCTCGACCACGTCACATAAATACAAGTAATAGGTACTCTATACAGTGATATATGAGCGTTTTCCTTTCATGGACTGTCAGAAAACCAGTTAAGAGCCAATGGACATTTCTGAAATCAAAACAGAATTATGCAGAAGCACATATTGATTTACACGCCTCCGTCAACAAGTCCAATATTGCAGACCTTTGTAATTAAACTTGTAAATGAATGCCGTTTCATGTGTACTCTTTTTACAGAGTTATAATCATGAAAAAGCCTTCAATTTACAGGACGCTTTCACCGGTCCTCGTAAAGAACAGGTTAAACAGATGCAGAAAATGAAATTACCTGGGAGATGAACCTGTTAAACATTGCATCTTCCACGGTTCAGGCCACATTCAGCTTTGGAGGGCAAGGCGGATGTGTGGGCGGCAGCCTGCAGGACACAGGAACATGATGCTGGGTGATATGGATCTCCTCCACAGAGGCAGCATGTGGCCTGTCAGGAAAAGAGGGTTTTTTTTTAAAGAAAAATTCCTAGCTTGCCACCTTCATAATAAAATAACATGACTTTTAAGTTTGGAGCAAAGAATAGACTCCTGAGTGCTTTATAGATTGTATTTATTTATTTTATAGGTTATATAGTTTCAAAAGCTGTTTGGACCTCTGAGGTTATTGCTCATTCTGTACACTCAAAAAATGATTCATGGCCATCATAAACATTAAGCAAATACTTTACATAAAACCTATTTTAAAAACATTAAAATATACTTTTATTTATTTATGTTCATCAGAAGCAGCCCAATTTGGATAAATCCAAAACTGGTTTAATTGAATTGTATAAGATCTATTAGATTTTTCCACTAAACATGTGTAACAGCAACAGGAAACGCAAGGAACTGCAACGAAATAGTGATGCACATTAACTTAATTTGTGTTTTTAGTGTTTTTGACCAGATATTAATGTTTCATTTGCTTATTTTGAGAGAAACAGCTAGCGAGCATCCTTGCGAGGTCTGCTGTGATGTTAACAGGTACAAAAGGTAGATTGAATAAACAGTGGCAGTGATTTACTGTGAAGCAGTATTTAAAGTTGTATTCCATTAATATTCAAATCAACAGTTCATGGTGACCTCGACATGTTAGCATGACATGAAGTGACTGATATCATGACTGATAGCATTAGCTGGCTAACTGGCATGGCGGTTAGCATTAGAGCTGCACCTCAATAGGAAAGTTGTGCACATAAACATCTGCTTTAATTAGCAGTTCAGTTGGGAGTGAATAGAAATTCTAAAGCAGGGAATTTGATCACAGCTGTTAGACTTTAAAGGTTACGTGTGTCTGCAATGCGACAAACCACTCTGAATGACTTTGTTCACATTTCAACCTTGAACTACCAAACCAAAGACAGATTTGTAGCATCTTATCTGATGTGGGAGACTGCATTACCACTTAAACCTGTCAAAAAGAACTTAACGCATCTACTGAAAGTTAGTGGAAGTCAAACCAGTTAACCATAAACTGTCAAAACGTATTAATGCTTAATCAGTGTTTGCTAGATACCTCAGCTAATGAAACATTTTAAGAAGACTCACTAAATCTATACAATCGTACATTAACCTTCCCCTCAATATAGGAGCAGTGCTGTTCTCTCGTTTACAGCGCCCTCTACAAATAGTGGACTGGACCAGAGACCTCAAAATCATCACCACAGTGGTTCCCTGACCACAGAATCAAGGTCTTCCCATGGCCATCCCTGTCCCCAGACCTAAATCCCATGGAGAACCAGGTCGATCTGACGAGAAAAGCACACAAGCATGGGTCTTGGAATCTGAAGGATCTGGAGAGGTTCTGTATGGACAGATAGTCTCACGTCCTTTGCCATGTGTTCTCCAGTCTCATTAAGCATTATAGGAGAAGAGCTGTTATTTTTCAAAGGGGGGCTACACAAAGCATTAAATGAAGGGGTCCCAGCAATTGTGGCACATATAGATTTTGAGAAAATATTTATTTAGTGATAAGATCTTGTGTTTTTTCCTTCAACTAAGGGTTAGATTTTTGTTAAGTTTAAGTGATACTTTTTTGATCCCACAACCGGGTAAATTCCACCTCCGCATTTACCCCATCCGTGAAGTGAAACACCACATACACACTAGTGAACACACACACACTAGGGGGCAGTGAGCACACTTGCCCAGAGCGGTGGGCAGCCCTATCCACGGCGCCCGGGGAGCAGTTGGGGGTTAGGTGTCTTGCTCAAGGACACCTCAGCCATGGACTGTCGGTGCTGGGGATCGAATGTTCTTTTGCCGTCCGTTTTGCTCATGCTTACCAGAGGTGCCAATACATGTGGAGGATAATGTGTCCACTAGTCATAATTTTCTCCATACATGCTTTGCTTGCTGTAAATTATCCAAACGTTTCAGTTAAATGGGAAAAGTGACGTCACGTGTCGTCATACTAAATTACTAAAAGACTTGTTTCGCATATGAGCTACTTGTTAGCTATGTTGTTTATTCTCAGTTGTGTAGGTGGGGAGACTAAAGCTCTGTAGACACTATCTGGATTTAAACATGAACAACTTTATTTCAATTTAAAGGATAGTGCTGTGGCCCTGTTGAGAATCCCGAAGGCTGAATTGGGATCTCCCCCAAGTTCGAAATGGTTCAGCTTTTTAAACTGAGTGTGCGCACACACATAACACACACACATACCGCACATCCATACATTCACATAATGAAACATATGGAAAAGCTTATTCTAATGCTAAAAGCCCATCTCTCGCTTGGGACCTAGAGCTTCAAATCTGGGCCCCCTTGACCATTCCAAACCCATAGTGCTTTCAGATAGCACACAACTAAATGTATGTTAGAGCCCAATATCATATGAGTATCATATGTAGCATTTTTATCAGCTACTGAGCTAATTTGAGCACCTAATTTGAGCACCTCTAAAGTCGGTGTACACTGTGCGATTTTAGCCTGTTTTAAAGCCCAAGTTGAGGTGACTGACTTTCATGATCAGGCCGAGTTTTAGCTTATTCGGCTGTCGTTCGCTGTGCAGCATGAGAGGAGAGACGGTGACCGATTAGCTGCCCAAACGAGCTCTGACTGAGCAGTTGGATGATGAGATGTATCTCTATCATCAGAAATTTTGGTTGCTTGTCTCACAATCTGAGCAGCCTTACAAACCAATTTCTCAAAGTCGCACCCAAAACCTCACACAGTCACAGCCACCACTCCTGCATGGAGGCAAAGAAGTCCACATTTGAGGCACCAGCATCTGTAATGGACTACTTTGTACCTACTGCTTCACTGAGTTGAATTGCAAGGTATAAATAAACACAGTGCTCTTGTCTTTTTAGAGCTGCCTGTTCTGTAGACCGCCTGCTCTTCAGCTTCAGGCACAGTGTGGCAAAGCTGCCATAGCGGTTTGTCAACGGCTGAATCTGCCTTCTACACCAAAACAGTGCACTGTGGGTCCAGTGTGGAACTGGCACACATGGCCGAATCTCAGAAGGCTATTTATTAGACATGTGATGCACTTTATGGGCTCAGGAGCAACTATTTTAATCTGTGATGCACTATGTAGGGAGCAGGGAGCCATTTGAGATCCAGCCAGTGTTTTGATCAGGACATTGTTTTGAATGAAACAGCTTCATTGCAGACAAAGCGTCTGTAGGGTCTGGGTTTCACGTGCAGTGCGAGCACTCATGTTGCGTCAGTTGGAGTGTTTTCATACACTGTGAGCATATAAATCACAGGCTTTGTTCATACACGAGGGGCGATTCAAGCGTACAGTGTGAACTGTCACCAAAGAACAACATTTCTAAAATCATACAGTGTATGCCTGGCATAACTTTAAAAAACATTCCAGCATCCCTTACTGTTACAATCAGTATTGGTTGTTTTTTTTTTTCTAGGCAGGGTAATCAAAACATAAAATAAAAACAGTGCAATTTCAAGTTTGATCCGCAGTGATGCCACAGCCATCCGTAAGTGAGATTCCAAGAAAGCAATTGGTCTCGTCCTCTATGGACGGGTAATTTGTCCCTTCTGCCCTCGTCTTTCAGCCTGATTAACTTTAAGGCCCCCCACACACTAGAAGTGCAGCATAGCACAGTGTCCTGTAGCATGCTGCTACCGAATGCCTGCTACAGAGTGCTATGAGGTGGAAAAGTACTAGGATAGCATAGTTAGCTGAGGTAGCAGACCGTTACCATTTGTCTGTGTATCTAGAAGACTGACTAGCTTTCTATGTAAATTTCAAGCTGCATTTCAAGCTGTTTGTTGTCTCAATATGGCTTTAATTTAATTTAGTAATGGCAAAATGTTAAGTGGTGCACTGCGGTGCGCTGAAAAGTAGAACTGTGCTTGGAGTCACCAAGTGTCGTGCACATTGACATGGAGTGCTGGCAATTTTTGGAACGCTGCATGATGCAATGAGGTGTGCGGCGTCCTGTAAGCTTATATATCAGAATTGGCCCTCAGTGTTTTCCTCCAAGCACGTTCAGCTGTCCAATGATGTTACATTAGCAGCAGCGGCTTCATGAGTCTAAGAGGAAACATGTTCTAGCTTTCACCCTCCCAGCTTGGTGCCATTGAGTAATGGGGCAGCCCTAGTAGGTGGGAACTGGCAATGATTAAATTGGGGAGAAAAACTAGGTTAAAAAAACTGCAATCAGACGTACTGACGTAGAATGAAACTGCTCCACTGTCTGTTGAAACAGATACTCATAAAAAAGACAACCATGAAAGAAAAAAGAATGCAGTTTGTATTTAATCTCGTCTTCTAAGGAATTTACTTGTGCTAATTATGCTGTCACTTGATCGTGTTCTGGCAGCTGATTGACAAGTGAACAAAAATACACTCAAAATAAATACTGGCCTATTTCTGTCTGGGAAAAGTAGCATATTGTGGGGCAAAAACCACAATACATTACACTGTGAAATGAGCGTACAGTTATACGGCATGTGTATACAATGATTTTTACATTTAGATGAGCAACTTAGCCTGGAGCACCGTATGAGTCCGAGTTTCTTTGCATTTATTGCTGTAGGTGGGAACTAATGGGGAAACAAGTGAGACGGTGATGAGACTGATGTGAAATAGTGCTGCAGTGCATAAGGAGAATATATTCATGGATAACAGATTGTCAATCTGTGAGGAATCCTCTGTGGCTCCACTTTCTGAAACAGCATGAGAAATCTGCGTTTAACAGTTTACCTCTGTGGCCTGCGGGCCCCGGCCCTGCCACATCTGTGATGTGGGACGCGTTGAAGGGGGGCTAGAGGGCCACTCTGATGCATTACACATCAGTGCGTTTAGAAAAGCTGTTCATGTGGAATCACAGAGCCGCTCACTCTCACCGCAGCTGAACAGAAACCCCCCAGCGTCTGCAGTTACCGAGACTGGCACTTTATCCAGGTGCTGTCTTTCCTTCTCTCCCTCTCATACACATTCATTCCTCCTTGCTCTCTTTCTCTGTCATTCCTTCACTCTCCTTCGCTCTGATTTATCTCTGTGTATCTTCCTATATACATACAGTATATTGGCAAAAGTATCTGCTCGTCTGGCTTCACACGCATATGAACTTGAGTGAGACCTCATTCTTAATCCATAGTGTTTAATATGATGTCGGCCCACCCTTTGCAGCTGTAACAGCTTCAACTCTTCTGGGAAGGCTTTCCACAGGGTCAGGAGTGTGTTTATGGGAATTTTTGACCGTTCTTCCAGAAGCACATTTGTGAGGTCAGACGCTGATGTTGGATGAGAAGGCCTGGCTCACACTCTCCGCTCTAATTCATCCCAAAGGTGTTCTGTGGGGTTGAGGTCAGGACTCTGTGCAGGCCAGTCAGGTTCTTCCTCACCAAACTGTCTCATCCGTGTCTTTATGGACCTGCTTTATGCACTGGTGCTCAGTCATGTTGGAACAGGAAACAAACTGTTCCCACAAAGTTGGGAGCATGAAATTGTCCAAAATCTCTTGGTGCTGAAGCTTTAAGAGTTCCTTTCACTGGAACTAAGGGGCCGAGCCCAACTCCTGAATAACAAGCCCACACCATGATCCCCCCTCCACCAAACTTTACACTCGGCACAATGCAGTCAGACAAGTACCGTCTCCTGGCAACCATCAAACCCAGACTCGTCCATCGGATTGCCAGATAGAGAAGTGTGATTCATCACTTCAGAGAACACGTCTCCACTGCTCTAGAGTCCAGTAGCGACTGCATTCGACCGCTCTGTCATTTTGCGTGGCCGACCACTTCGTGGCTGAGTTGCTGTCATTCCCAATCACTTCCACTTTGTTATAATCCCACTGACAGTGGACTGTGGAATATTTAGTAGTGAGGAAATTTCATGACTGGACTTGCTGCACAGGTGGCGTCCGATCACGGTACCACGCTGGAGTTCACTGAGCTCCTGAGAGCGACCCATTCTTTCACTAATGTCTGTAGAAGCAGTCTGCAGGCCTAGGGGCTCGGCTTTATACACCTGTGGCCATGGAAGTGACTGGAACACCTGGATTCAGTGATTTGGATGGGGAGTGAAAACATTTGGCAATATAGTGTATACATACTACTCATTCATTTTTTCTCCTTTCTTTTTCCCCTTTTTCTTTCTCTCACATACACACTTTCTTGCTCTGGCCTTCTCTTTTTTCTCAATGTCACTACCGCTCTTTATCCCTCTCTTTAGTCTTTTCTCCCCTCTCATTCCCTCTCCTCAGTCTTCATTTCTTTCTCAGTCACCCACATGCACACACTTCCTTGGTCTCTCTCTATTTCTTTTATTCCCTTTCTTTCTCTTTCCCTCCCCCACACTTCATTTTGCTTTCATTCTCTTTTCGCTTCCTATTCTTTTTCTCGCTCACACACATAAGCACACCTCTAACTTTCTTTCTCTTTCCTCATCTTGTAATCCCTCTCATTTGTTTTCATCTTTTTCCTCTCTTGCTCTCTCTCTTCTCTCGCCTTTTTTTGTGTATCTCTCCTTCTTTCTTTTCTCACTTCATTTCTTGCTTTGTCTTTTTTTCCTCTCTTCTCTCTGCCTCACACCCTCAATTTTACTTTCACGTTACCTTTTTCTTCCTATCTCCCCCTCTCATTCATACACACTTTCTTGGCTTTATTTATGTTTCCATTTTCTCTCTGTTTGTGTCACACGTCCTATTTTGTTCTCTTTATAAGTTTCTGTCTCTCTCTCTCTTTCACACACACACACACACACCCACACACACTAATGACTTATTGTCTGTAAAGTTTCATATAGTATGTCTTATTACTTATTTCTCACAATGTTGCCACAGTATCTTTAACTAATGATTTTCTGCGTCAAAATAATGGCTCAGCCTATTTTATGAAGGTTTTTGTTTTAGTATCTCAGAATAATTACTTACTATCTCAAAATAATGACTTAAAATAATGACATCTCTTCCTACTTATTTCCTCCTCTTTCCTACGTACTCTCTCTCTCCCTCTCCCCCTCCTTCTCTCTCTCCCTCTCCTTCTCTCTCATTCTCTCTCTCTCTCTCCCTCCTTCTCTCTCTCCCTCTCCATCTCCCCCTCCTTCTCTCTCTCCCTCTCTCTCTCTCTCTCTCTCTCTCTCCCTCTCTCTCTCCCCCTCCTTCTCTCTCTCTCCCTCTCCCCCTCCTTCTCTCTCCCTCTCTCTCTCCCCCTCCTTCTCTCTCTCTCCCTCTCCCCCTCCTTCTCTCTCTCTCTCTCTCTCTCTCTCTCTCCCTCTCCCCCTCCTTCTCTCTCCCTCTCTCTCTCCCCCTCCTTCTCTCTCTCTCTCTCTCCCTCCCCCCCTCTCTCTCTCCCTCTCTCCCTATCTCTCTCCCTCTCCCCCTCCTTCTCTCTCTCTCCCTCTCCCCCCCTCTCTCTCTCCCTCTCCCCCTCCTTCTCTCCCTCTCTCTCTCCCTCTCCCCCTCCTTCTCTCTCCCTCTCCCTCTCTCTCTCTGTCTCTCTCCCCCTCCTTCTCTCTCCCTCTCCCCCTCCTTCTCTCTCTCTCTCTCCCTCTCCCTCTCTCTCTCCCTCTCCCCCTCCTTCTCTCCCTCTCTCTCCCTCTCCCCCTCCTTCTCTCTCTCTCTCTCTCTGTGTTTTATACTCTGGCTGTGTGCTGATGTGTGTGTAAGGTGTGAGAGTGTCTGTAGATCCAGTGGCGTCTGTCATCTCACGGCCTCCTTTCACATCTGTTACACGGGGCTCAGTCAGCCGAGTCTGAGCCGCGCCTCCCCGTCATTAACCAGCCCGTCACCGGAGATTTGACGCGCCGTTTGTCAGCAGCAGCAGCGGCCGCTCGCTCCCTCCGCGGGCTGGTTTTGGGTGTTGGGGGAGGAAAACACGCTTTTCCTCTCTGGGAGCGGACGAAAGCGCGGGTTTGAGCGCCCGGCTGTGTAGGAAACGGCCGTGGCCATGAATGTTTCAGCAGGCGGGACCGCGGCGCCACAGAAATAGAAACAGCGGCGCGCGCGGAGTTGGGAGAGCTCGAGCTCGAGCGCGCGAGGCTACAGCGCGTTGCTAGGTAACGCCGGAGCCAGTGAGCGCGCCGAGGAGCGGCCCTCGCCCGTAGCCTGCCGCCGCCGCCGCCGCCGCGGTAATGAGGACAGAACAGCTCTGCTTCATTACCGCCATCATCAGAGCTCCTGCGGGGCGTCCGTGTAAACGCAGCCAGCGCTAATGCGCCCCTCCGTCCCGCCCACGCGAGGACCTTGTGAGGGGGTTGCGCTGCAGTGTGGGGGCTACGGCAAGGCAGAGGCCGCCTTCCCCCTCGCCAGCGCCCCGTTCCACCTTAAAAGGTGAAGCGTTGTGGCTAGTAACTGCTGGCGAGCAGGAGCTGAGCTGTGCTCTCATGCCGACCCTCACCGCCCTCCACCGCCGTCTCTCCCTGACGGTTCGCCTCGCTGGAAGTTCCCCGACTCTGAAATAGTCCTCCAGTTGAACTCGAGCACGCCGCCGCATCGCTGGCGCCCCCTGCTGTTTGTATACTGTAACATCCGCCTGGGGCCACAGTGCGATGTTCGTGGTGGGCAAGAAAGACTAAATAACATACAGATAAATAAAAAAATGTAAGAAATTTATAACATTACCCCATATTGCACAATGTAAGGTTTACAGGTGTGTGTGTGTGTGTGTGTGTGTGTGTGTGTGTGTGTGTGTGTGAGTGAGTGAGTAGGAATGCAGGTTTTTATTTTACTTTATTTAGTATTTATTTGATCTTATTCCCTGTGTGTGAGTGTCTGTCTGGTGCTGCGCTCTGTGAGCTCCTGTAACCAAAACCAAATTCCTCGTATGCGCAGCACACCTGGCCAATAAAGCTTGATTCTGATTCTGATTCTGATGTTTTACAAGATTGTAATTTGCAAGATTTTAAAGAGACGTGCAGAATGTGTCCTGACTTTTGTTGTTGGTCAAAATTCATAGACGAGAAAGAACCAGTGAGAGTTGAAACATCTGGCTAGAAAGTGAAAATGTAAATATTTACATTCATGAAGCAGAAGAAAGATTTGTAAGTATTCATTTTTGAAAGTGTTTTCCTGAAGCTGTGTGATGTTTTATGCTTGTTTTCTATTATAAAACGGATAATTCAGGTCCTAAAATCGCCACGGCTCTGACCGCCACACAGCAGCTGGACTCTGTATCGCTGCGAAAACCCGTCCGCGGTTAAAGGATTCATTTAATCTTTGACTGTAATTCTGATCGTGTGGAGCACCGAGCGTCCTGATGAAGATGAGAAGCCGTATTCTGTTTAAACTGAAGGGCTGAACACTTATTTTCTTAACTAGAACCGGGCCGGTCAGCCAGCCAGCAGGCTAAAAGACAGCAAACACGCTGAACAGCTTTAGCTTGAGCTGAAGTAACGTTACTCGTCATGATTCACCGAAAAACAGCGATAAATTAGTCTAAAGAACTAAAGTCCCCTGAATGTCTTACACGCTGCAAACGTCCGTGTTTCAGTCAGAAGTGGCGTCAAACCCAGGCTGAATCCCAAACGCCGCCGTTCTCCCGAGCTAAATCGTGCGCTGTGCAACGTTAAGTTTAGAAATTCTATCTTCTGTTGTCAAATAGAGACGAAGTCTGAATGTGGATGAAGCCCAAAATGACCATTTCTAGTGATATTCTGTGTTGTTGGGCTGCAGGAGTCAGTATTTAATCCCCTATGTCGTGCACTATGTAGGGAGCAGGGAGTGAGATTCAGCCCCAGCGGGAGAAAAGTGGCGTCGTATGACTGGCAGAAGACACTCTGTGGTAATGTGGTGAACAAAAGGTACTCATAAACAAAGTTTTTGCATTAGATAGTGCTGTGTTGTCATATGTTCACTGTTGACAAAAATTTTTTTTTTTTTAAATCATGAAATGTTGGCAGTTTACAGTGATTTGCGACCGAACTCATACATTTCTTGTCTGAACACTTCTTTATGTCTTTCTTTTATTGTCACTGGTACAACAGTTCTGTGTTGGTGTTACAGATCGTCACTGGTGTAACAGTTCTGTGTTGGTGTTACAGATCGTCACTGGTGTATCAGTTCTGTGTTGGTGTTACAGATTGTCACTGGTACAACAGTTCTGTGTTGGTGTTACAGATTGTCACTGGTGTAACAGTTCTGTGTTAGTGTTACAGATTGTCACTGATACAACAGTTCTGTGTTGGTGTTACAGATCGTCACTGGTGTAACAGTTCTGTGTTAGTGTTACAGATTGTCACTGGTACAACAGTTCTGTGTTGGTGTTACAGATTGTCACGGGTGTAACAGTTCTGTGTTGGTGTTACAGATTGTCACTGGTGTAACAGTTCTGTGTTAGTGTTACAGATTGTCACTGGTACAACAGTTCTGTGTTGGTGTTACAGATTGTCACTGGTGTAACAGTTCTGTGTTAGTGTTACAGATTGTCACTGGTGTAACAGTTCTGTGTTGGTGTTACAGATTGTCACTGGTGTAACAGTTCTGTGTTAGTGTTACAGATCGTCACTGGTGTATCAGTTCTGTGTTGGTGTTACAGATTGTCACTGGTACAACAGTTCTGTGTTGGTGTTACAGATTGTCACTGATACAACAGTTCTGTGTTGGTGTTACAGATCGTCACTGGTGTAACAGTTCTGTGTTGGTGTTACAGATCGTCACTGGTGTAACAGTTCTGTGTTGGTGTTACAGATTGTCACTGGTGTATCAGTTCTGTGTTGGTGTTACAGATCGTCACTGGTGTAACAGTTCTGTGTTGGTGTTACAGATCGTCACTGGTGTAACAGTTCTGTGTTGGTGTTACAGATCGTCACTGGTGTATCAGTTCTGTGTTGGTGTTACAGATCGTCACTGGTGTAACAGTTCTGTGTTGGTGTTACAGATCGTCACTGGTGTAACAGTTCTGTGTTGGTGTTACAGATTGTCACGGGTGTAACAGTTCTGTGTTGGTGTTACAGATTGTCACTGGTGTAACAGTTCTGTGTTGGTGTTACAGATTGTCACTGATACAACAGTTCTGTGTTAGTGTTACAGATTGTCACTGATACAACAGTTCTGTGTTGGTGTTACAGATTGTCACTGGTGTATCAGTTTTGTGTTAGTGTTACAGATCGTCACTGGTGTAACAGTTCTGTGTTGGTGTTACAGATCGTCACTGGTGTAACAGTTCTGTGTTGGTGTTACAGATCGTCACTGGTGTATCAGTTCTGTGTTGGTGTTACAGATCGTCACTGGTGTAACAGTTCTGTGTTGGTGTTACAGATCGTCACTGGTGTAACAGTTCTGTGTTGGTGTTACAGATTGTCACGGGTGTAACAGTTCTGTGTTGGTGTTACAGATTGTCACTGGTGTAACAGTTCTGTGTTGGTGTTACAGATTGTCACTGATACAACAGTTCTGTGTTGGTGTTACAGATTGTCACTGGTGTATCAGTTTTGTGTTAGTGTTACAGATCGTCACTGGTGTAACAGTTCTGTGTTGGTGTTACAGATCGTCACTGGTGTAACAGTTCTGTGTTGGTGTTACAGATTGTCACTGGTGTAACAGTTCTGTGTTAGTGTTACAGATTGTCACTGATACAACAGTTCTGTGTTGGTGTTACAGATTGTCACTGGTGTATCAGTTTTGTGTTAGTGTTACAGATCGTCACTGGTGTAACAGTTCTGTGTTGGTGTTACAGATCGTCTCTGGTGTAACAGTTCTGTGTTGGTGTTACAGATCGTCACTGGTGTATCAGTTCTGTGTTAGTGTTACAGATTGTCACTGGTACAACAGTTCTGTGTTGGTGTTACAGATTGTCACTGGTGTATCAGTTCTGTGTTGGTGTTACAGATTGTCACTGGTGAAAGAATACTGTGTTGGTGTGACAGTGTCAAGGGCGTAACAGTCCTGTGTTGTTGTGACATCAACTGGTGTTACCATTCTGTGTTGGTGTTGCAGAGTGTCAAGGGAGTAACGATACTACATTGGTGTGATGTGCTATTTTGTGCCATACTGTGTTTGTGTTACACTCGGTCACTGGTGTAACAACACTGTGGTATGCCATGTCACTGGTGTAGCAGTTCGGTGTTGGTGTTACAGGGTGTCACTGGTGTGACCATACTGTGTTTGTGTTGCACCGTATCACTAGTGTAATAGTTCTGTTTTGGTGTTGCAGTTTCTTTGGCGTAACACATAAGCATAACAGTTCAGTTCAGAGATTTTTCCTCTTTTTGGATTATGAGCTACTAAGGCAGGTCAGTAAAATATTCCACTGATGTGGCTTATCGCTCATTCAGACATATTTTGGCATTCTTATACTCTTTCTACAATTATTTAATCATTTTAATTAAAGAAATGAAATAGAAGGATTATAAAAGTAACTATTTAAAGAGTATTTAGATGGTGTATTTTTGTCGTATGGTCTTTTAACCAAAGACTGATAATGAGTCAATCGCTGTTACATATTCCAACCAATGTATTCATATAAAATACAAATAAGACATTGTCTACAACAACAACATTCAGTGTGATGACACCAGTGACATAGATCCTGGAATCCCAGTGTTTCAGTAAAATATCATATTTTGCATTTTACTATGATGTTAAATATGACATTTAATTTGAAGTATTTATGAACTTTATTTTCTATTTTTCTTTCTGTTCCAAATACCAGCCTGTGCAACCTGTGACCCAAATTCTGCACCTACTTTTGTTCTATTCAACCGATGTAGAAGCCTCATACTCTAGATTACCATAGAGTAACAGAATTTATAATAGTCTTAACAGTGAATGTCCCATAAAAGATGATACGTACGTGTAGCTATTGGTCAGATGTGCAGCTACTGAGTAGGCGTACGTGATGCTGTGGCAGAATGGAGCCTCACAATTATCACACTATGCACTGAGCCTGTGAAACTGAGTCCTCTGAACAGAACAGACTTATTGATCAGTTTTCGGAAGCCTGACAAAATTCAACACACTACTGTCCATGATGTAATTCTGTCAATAGGGCACGAAATAAACTTGACACATTCATGATCATAGCAGATTTAATTCACGCATTTCAGATAAAACAAAACAACAACAAAAAAAAAAAAACGATCATTTCTCATACATGTGTGTTTACCACATACCCACATCCACACACTTTAGTAACAAAAAAGTAAACATGTCAATACAATAGAAATACCTTTCACAAAGCAGAGGGGACTGATAAAATTGTTTAGGTTATAATAAATCTTGGTTCAGTACATTCAGTGAATACAAGTACAAAAAGAAATCTATGCCAGCTTCTCTATCTGCATCTGAATACCATTACTGTTACGCACGCTGATCAAAAGCATCATCTCATACATTAACAGGCTTGTCTTTCTCCTATACATCTATGTTTCATTGTCCTCTTTAGGCTCCAAAAACTGCCTTTTACTGAAAACATATTCTTCTAACGTGTGAATCGGAGATAGGTGTGGTGTTGCTTGAGGATGAGGCGTCAAAACTGCCCTCACAAAAAGCTTTGAGAGCCTGTCTGAGCATGCCTGCTTCTGCCACAACTGCTACCGTGTTAGTTTAATGGCCTTCCATGAGCTGCATGACACTTTCCCAGACGACAAGCCACGTCTAAAGTAACTCCATCTCAAACATGAAAGCTTATGCCGAAAGACGAAAAAAAGAAACCTATGGATTCTTGACATCAGTGTTACATTACATATACAGCATGTGACATTGATGACCGTGAGACTTTAAGTATAGCTTTTCTTTACATGACACCGGCGTGTGTAAATGTTTATTGATTTGCACTACATTGATTATGAAAGTGTTACATAGCTTTCCTGGCACTCGCACTAAAAGCAGAACCCAACTGCCGAACGGCCACCAAACACACAAACACCACCTGCCAAAATGACCATTTCAATCGTTACAGGGCAAGAGAAGGGACAACCGATACATCCGTGATGTCTTTCTCTCAGTCTGATACGCAGATGACATAACCACATCGTATTTCTAGATAAGTAACCACATTTCCACCAGTAACCATGTTTTTTTTTCCACTCATCGATAAAACTAGTTGTGCAGATCACTACTCTATAAATATATTAAATATGCATATAAGAATACAAGTGGTATGCTTCCATGGCTAAAATCCATCTATATCTGTTTGTCATAGAAAATAAAAGTGACTATACTATGCTCGTGGGTTTTTTATTGCTTTGGGGTTGTCAGAGAACGGAAAAAAAGGGGAAAGGGAGACAGAGAAGCCAAATAGAAGAACCTGTGACAGTTATTTAAAAAAAAAAAACCCTCCCTGAATACTGACAGATGTCCACGAGTGTGCACGTGGAATTCAGGTCTGGTCCATAGTAGGTGCTGGAGCACTGTGGTGAGGCTGCAGGTCGGCAGGGATCCCGCAGTGGTTGAACAGAGGGGGAAGGGGGTGCTTCAGCTGACTGGGGCACAGGAGGTCTGCTCGGGGTGAGGAAGAGGAAGAGGAAGTGGTTAGGCTGCTTTCTGGCAGGGCAGAAAGTGCAGTGGGCTGGCATGGGGCTGAAGGCATAGGTGTAAGGGGTGTGGAGAGGGCGGTGGACATGAGCAGACCGTCCGAAGCAATAAGATTGTGGAACTGGGCCGAGTCGCTGAGGGGCAGGGCGAGAACCCCCCAGGAGCCGTGGGAGATGTCCTCGTCCCGGCCTAAGGACAGGTTCCCAAGGTCCTCTTTGGGGTCGCCAGTCTTAGCCAGGAGACTGGAGTGCTGTCTGTGCGTACTTAGGGCATCTGTCAAGTGGCCCACTGAGGATGGGGGGGTCAGCGGGGGCTGGGGCGAGGGAGGAGATGGGGAAAAGGTGTCTTCTGTGGCACGCAGCAGGCTAGGGTCCAGCTCCAAGTTGGAGAGGGTCTCAGCGGACAGACGGGCGCTAAGCAGGTCCACAACACCGCCCTCCATTCCACGACAATCTGAACCCTCCACTGGGCCTAGATCAGCCATGCCACTCAGACATGCAAGGGATTCTGGGTAGGAGCCCATTGCCTGTAGTACTCGCTCCAGCTCCTCGGCTTCCTCAGAAGTAGGCAACAGTTCACTTGTCTTACCTGTGAACACAGACACACATGCCAGGCCATCATCTTTCCTTTTTTCCCTCCATTCCCTTCATTCTATCACTCTGGTACTGCTTACAGATCTTTACTGTACTTTTTACTAGCTGTAACCTAGTCTTTCTGTTTTTGAGACAACTATTTAGTGTATAGGGACAAAGGAAGTGGGGGTCCTTTGAAGACTGTGAAGAAATGGTACTAATTAAATAAAATAACGACTCCCAAAAAGTTTTATAGCTTTGAGATTACTGTTCATGCAGTTTTTCAATGCAGCAAGAAAGAGTGAGCCTTGTTACCTTCAAACAGATCAAAGTCTTGCAGGTCGTCCGGGAATCTGGGAAGAACGTCTGAGAAGTCTTCCTGATTCAGTTCCAGGTCATGAGGAATGTCGCTGATGTCACTAGTGAGGTCATCTGGAAGTTCATCAGCACTCAAGTCAGGAGTCAGTGGACTCCTGCTAACACAAGAAAAAAACATGAGCAAGAATCAAACAGAAGACAGAAAACAACCAAAGATAAACACAGACAGTCGTGTACCTGATGCCACCAGGCTGTGCCGGTTGGCACAGGATGGAGGGCATTCCTAGGTTGCCCTGGGGCAATGCAGGGGGGATAGGCTTCTGAGGCCGGCGTATCACTCCTCTTCTGCTTTTCTTTTTCTGTTTTTTGCCGAGTGCCGGAAGTTTGGCCTTCTTCAGCCGTCTGCGCTGCTGCAGCTGCTGCTGGTGATGGTACGTTCTGCGACTGACATCTCCGCGAAGGAAGTTATCCTGCCCCATATGAAGATATATGTAAACCATATTCACCACAGCATAACATCTGCTTAGTTAGGAACAGAGTACGCATATGGAAATGAAGTTGTTAAATACAACATTCATACAGTACACAGATAATATACACCAATCAGACATAACATGATGACCACCTCCTTGTTTCTACGCTCATTGTCCAGTTTATCAGCTCCACTTACTGTATAGCTGCACTCTGTAGTTCTACAGTTACAGACTGTAGTCCATCTGTTTCTCTGATACTCTGTTACACTGTTCTTCAGTGGTCAGGACCCCCATGGACCCTCACAGAGCAGGTACTATTTGGGTGGTGGATCATTCTCAGCACTGCAGTAACACTGACGTGGTGGTGTGTTAGTGTGTGTTGTGCTGGTCTGAGTGGATCAGACACAGCAGTGCTGTTGGAGTGTTTAAACACTGTGTCCACTCACTGTCCACTCTATTAGACACGCCTACTTTGTCTGTCCACCTTGTAGATGTAAAGTCAGAGACGACAGCTCATCTGCTGCTGCACAGTTCGTGCTGGTCATCCTCTAGTCCTTCATCAGTGGTCACAGGACGCTGTTGGCTGGATATTTTGGTTGGTGGACGATTCTCAGTCCAGCAGTGACACTGAGGTGTTTAAAAACTCCAGCAGCACTGCTGTGTCTGATCCACTTAGACCAGCGCAACACACACACACACCACCACCACGTCAGTGTTACTGCAGTGCTGAGAATGATCCACCACCCAAATAGTACCTGCTCTGTGAGGTCAATGGGGGTCCTGACCACTGAAGAACAGGGTAAAAGGGGGCTAACAAAGAATCAGAGAAACAGATGGACTACAGTCTGTAACTGTAGAACTACAAAGTGCTCCTATATAGTAGATTTATAACGAGTGTAGAAACAAGGAGGCGGTCATCTGTTTTCTCTCCTGAATAGACCGGAGAAAGTAATAATGGAACAAGGGCTGAGGAAAGTTTACAGGATAGGTCAAGAAATGCGAAACAGTACTCACCATTTTCTTGGCATGTTCCTCGCATAGCGGCGTCTGGTGCGTGATGTCAAACACAGGGACAGAACATTGTGCCCCATCCGCAAAACGTGCAGTGCAGCTAGAGAACAGCTGCTGGGACCTGTTCTGCAGGATATCTACAGAACACCATCAAGGACACAACAAGCAAGTAGAACAAAGACGTATGCTGCCATGTAAAACACTGAAAACACTATAATATAAATACATTGGTCTGTATATCATCAGCTTCAAGGTATGACTAGTTTGAAAGGATACGTTGGAAGCAGTGTCTGGTGAAAGGCAGGGAGCAGTTAGTGCAGGCTTGACCATTAATCTGGGCCACACACAATCCTGAGTCTGAGCCTCCTACCCATGAACCTGCAGTACTGTTCAACAAAACATACAAACATGTCAATGACCAAAAGAGCTTATGAAAATGCATGCAAAAGTCTTTAAGTTTGATCACGTATTTAATTCATATGGCATGCGTTTAAATTAGGGCCGTGTGATCTCTTTTTGAGCCGGTAGCACAGGGGCTAAAAACACCTAATAATGGGGTGCTATTAGTCCTCAAATAGCTTTTTTTATTCATCACTGAAAGAGAGGAAACCCACACCAGTAGGAGTTTCACAAATGCATATATATTATTATATAAATGCATATATTATTAACAAAAAAAAAAGACTAAAGTTATTTAACGTGATTTTAATTTAATCGATTAATTCTAAAAAGGTTAACACAATACAGCTTAAAGACAGCCGAGGTAAAATACTATATTGTTGCTGGCTTTACCTGCAACATTACAGCCAACATCTTTTAACTAATAAAGACCCTGTGTTGACAAACATTTGGATTCATTCTATAGTATTTAAATTACCTACAAACACCACAAGTTCACCTGTGTTGCAGTTTGCACGACTACGCTAGAGGAGATGGCCTGAGCAGTGGAAGGATTACGTTCACTATTGCACAAATTCCATGTGGTGTGCTTGCTTCACTGTTGATTAAAAATAACTTCCATGAAAGTAAAAACATTTTACAAAATACTACACATCACACCCGACTGCACACCGTATCTCTCATCATCATTCTGAGCAAAAGTAATTGAGCAGTAAGGCTGACAATGTAAACGTAGCCTAATGTGATGGACAGCTGACTGCGTTTGTGTGTGCATGTTCACCTGGCTGTTGCTGAAACCGGGGTATGCCGCTGCTGAATGAGTTGAGCAGCGTGGGTGGGGTCCTGTGACGCTGCCTGCAGAAGAGCTTTGCGAAGATCATGCCCTGACCTCCTCTCTCTCCTTAAACCCCTCTCCTCCCTCCGCAGGAGCTTGTGTCTTTGCCTCAGATAGGAGCACAACCCTGCCAGTCGCTCTCCACGTGAACCTCCACCTCCAGCACTATGGGACAGGACAAACACAGCACTGCAGATTAGCTCAGGGTTCAGCTAAATGGATTCTTTTCTACTAAACATATGAGGTTTGTGACCCTCTGCCTCCAACATGATAGGTATGTGGGTGGGGCATCAAGTAGACATACTTTAGATTATGATCGTTTAAATTATTACATAAGTCCGGAAAGAATACTCTTGGCCGAATACAATATTTCAGGACACACTGGGCCACCTAAAGCCCGGCAATCATCATGCGATGCTACTAGTATGGTAGGGTGAAGACTAATGTGCATCTTCCGAGACATGTGAAAACTAGACAAGACATCCTTTCAAACTGGGCATTTAGCATTCTCCTCAGCTAACAGACGCCCATGTTGCAATGAGTGATGGGAGGTGAAGGAGGGCCATCCTACCCAACCCTGTTGGACACATGACCACAGATGGCTATGGCTCTCAATCTCCCATAAACAAACACTTAGATAGTTGTGCCTCTCAGAAGCCAAGCAGATATTTTGGTAACTTTTCAGCTAAAAATTGTAGTTATTGGATGTTTTAAAAATGTACTTAAACCCAGCATTCCTGTCTACGCAAACCGGTGAAAACCAGGGAATAGCTAATAACTAACATACCTCTCCAGAGACCGTTTCTCCTGTAAGTGATGGTGCTGATATGACACAACTTGTTCAACCTGGTCATCTTCCTCTCCTCCACTCTCTTCAGACCAGTCCAGCCCTGCAAAACAACCTGTTAGCTCATTTAAATGGCTAATGCTAATGTGCTATCGCAAAGTGGTTATGAAAGACTGAGTTAAGCCAAGGATCATCAGTTACACACCAAAATGTGGATTCAGATCCTCGTGCCTTCTTCTCTGCTGAGCCATGAGCCTCTGGAGCTGCACCAAAAAGGGAGCCTGATGCTGTCTGGGATTTGACGGCCTCATAACTGGGTGACCGTGGACGTCATTCTTGCCTGGCTGAGTTGATAGAACCCTCTTGTCAAGGGCAGGCTCCTGGCACATCTCTGGAATGGGATTGGTTGGTTTTGCCAAGATCTGGTGATCAGTCTGAGCAGATGTTGTGCATAATGTCCCTGAAGAACTTCTGAGGAGTTGTGACATGGGTGTTGGAGGCGAGGTGGTAGCTGTAGAAACCTGCATGGGTCCTTCAGCCTGCTGAGAAGAAGTAGTAGGACATCGGGGGGAAGAGGACAGTGGGGCAATAGCTGGAGCCACATGTCTCTGTTTGTGGTTCGGAGACAGGCGGCTTGGAGGTTTCTTCCCCAAGCTAATGCTCTCTTTCCTCACCGTCTCTCCCTTGCAGTAGGCGTAGGGGTCCAAGGGCAGCAGGCAAGTGTGGGAGAAGGGTGAGGATGGGGTCAAGTGGTCAAGGCCATTGGTGGCCTTCAAAGCCAATGAGGGCACAGTGATGTTGAGGGCCAAAGAGTCAAGAGTATCATGCTTTTTCTTCCTCTCTTTCTTAGGCAGGACACCCATGACTTGCAGGTGGCTGCTGCAATATCTATTAAGAATGAACAAAGCATGAGTAGACCACACCTAAGAATAACCATTTTCATGCATGGACTGGCACAACCAGTGGCTATGAAGTGTATACTACCAGCATAACAGGCACACACTTACTTGCGGTCCTGAGTCTTGGGGATGGGGGTAGTGCATCGCTGACTGTTGTACTTGGCTACATATTCACACTGTCTGAAAGGAGCCGTCCGGTCCTCCAGAACATGCCGGATGCAGAAAGCATAGCCATTGAGCCGGCGCTGTTTGCAGAGCTTTGGGCTGTATGAACACAGAGGCTTGCGGTCCACCTCTGAATAGTGGATGTGTTTCCCTTCATACATCCCAGTGCTGGAACTCTCCGGAACATCAGCTGGCAGGAAAATATTTGGCAATTGAAATAAACAGTAAGTCAACAGAAGAGATCAGGTAGCAGGGTGCCCACAAATATGGGATAAGTCGTTTTTATTTTCAGATGATGCAACTACCAACTATATTGGGTATTTAAAAGAAGCAGCGTTTTAGAAAGCCACACAAGTAAATCTGGTAGAGCAGGGCCTGGCTAGAGTTATCCAGATAACTGAGAAAGTCTGGTTTGTAAAATAAGCATCACGTGTGTTGCTATACTTAAACCGTTCCTCTATAGGAACCCTAACAAGAAACAAAGACGGCCATGAACCAGCGTCACATTGAGAAACTCGATTCAGATCAGCACGACACCTTTGCCAGGTAGACACATGAAAGGAAAGTGTGAAAGCGTTCCTTTGCAGTGGAACTGGAAAGCAGATTAAAAATTAAATCAACCACCACAACAGCCTGAGTGTACGTGAATATAATAACCCATATCCATTATTTTAAGTGTCTTATAACCGGTAAAAACCTACAGTGATAGCGGGGATGCACAATGACATCGGTATCGGCAGATGGTTGCTTAAAAGTTGAACAGGCTCGGACAGATGTTTCAGTTTGGCCGCTATTTCATGACCGATATTTAATGATGTATTTACTGCAGCCTGTATTAATTGCAGGCCCAATTTCTACATTTCTGCAGATATATACATAAAAAATACCGGAAATCTGCATCGTCCCACGGATCCCGTATCGGTGCATCCCTTCTTTTAATGAATGTGCTTACTGCCAATTAGAAACCTATATGTTCTGTCATTCTGAAGTACTGAGGGATGTGACAGTGGAGCATGAAGCAAATATATAAAACTCATAAATTATCCAGGACCCTATGGAAAGCAGGGGCTGGAAATCTAAAAAAAGTTGAAGTTGTGGACTAAAGCAGTCCCGTTTTTAAGCAATCAGTAATCAGTGATGGTAGAAGGACAGGCAGCTGTTTGTTTAGCAGGGTTTTCAGCTGGTGAAGCTGTAAATCGCACACCGTTGCTGAAGCGTTAGGGCTGGATGGGCAGAGTACGATACGTTTGATATGCAAAGCAAGTTTGAAAACGCAAGGGGACGGTGGACAACCTTCCCGCCTCCTATTCTATCTCGCACTCGGGTAGCATTATCAGTTACTTATGAGGCTTGGATCAGGCTGGACGGCTTGTAGCGCCGTCCGAACCGTTCGATCACTTTACTCGGGATAAAGACGGAAAACAGCCAGAGCGGAAATAATCTAACGTTAGCTACAGCTAGCTAGGTTCTCCACATAAAAACAAACAAAAAAAAAAGATATTATAGTTATAAATTAGCCAGCTTTCGTCTGTCGTTTAGAAAGGACCGTTTATCATTACATTATTACTATTATTATTATTATTTTAAAGGGATTACATTGTTTGCGGGCCGCGGTTTAAAATCGTTTTGACCTTTAAAAATCTCGCTGTCTTAAATTCGCTTTTTTCGCATTTTTGTTGACTTGAATTACATTAAATGCGCCGTTAAGCTGAGCGGTGTAGTGTAAAAACTGCAAGAAATGTCTTTTTTTTTTTTTAATGTATCGAAATTCGTAGTTACCGTCGGCCTACGAGACCCTCGAAATCCTCCGAGTCGGGTTGCGAGCAACCCGCTCTGCCTCGCGCGCTATGCGGCCTCCCGCTCTCGCCGAGTCCCGGTGCTTGGCGAGCCACAGCGCTTCCGAGTGTAGCTTAGCCAGTTAGCATTGGCTGGATAAGTGGCGGTTTTCCTGCGGTCGACGGCGATTAGACTAAACCGGGTTATTCCCGCTCCGCTTCCCCGCGTTCGCCCTGCGGTGCTTCTAATTCCGCTCACGCGTGTGTATTTTGCCCGAGAGCTGCAGGCATTTCAGCGCCTGTTATTTCGCTAAAGTAGCCGTTATAGATCGGGAAGAGGGTGTTGGTTTTGTCAGCGGACCGAGGCTTCTTACAGCACTACTACAGGCACTGGGGGGACATGACAACAGGCAACAGTACAACAACAACCTCTGCAACCATTTTGGAATTCAACTTTCTCTGCCCGTCTTTTCTAAAAGCTGCTCGTCCTCAAACGTGAAAAAACACAGAAACCTTTGAATGAGGAGTTCCCTGTCCCGCTGCACTAAGTGAGCCACCCATAGTTTTGCTTTGTTTCGACCCCCTGTCATTGATTTGAACTTTGAGGGGTATCTCCCTCAAGCCTTCCCCCGGCAGCCTCATCATCATCACCACGTCTCATTCAAGCCCGCAGTGACATCATGAACTTGACTTTTTCAAAGGCAGAGCTGTTCGGATCCTTTGGGTCCGGCTGAAATGTTTACACACATTAAGCGACTTCGCTTTTTAAGGTGTTTCTAAAGTCTGCAACATGATAAGCACCGTGCAGGTCTGTGTCAAATGCAAAGGGTAAGGACAGATGCCCCCTATCAAACCCTGAGTGATGTCACTAGTGCTACACTGGGCTGACTGAGGGGCTGCTCCTTAAGAGTCCATCAAACTGGACATTCACAGTTAAGAAGTAAAACTTGACACAACTCGTTTATAAACGCTTCACAGAAAAATCTTTTCAAGTAAAGAAATATATACAGTGCTCATACACAACAAAAGCATGCTGCAAAAAAGGCATAAGTGGTATATAACCTATATTAACTGAATTGAAATCTACTACAGCCCCTTTGAAGTAGAACAAAGGTGGTGAATTCCGATCCTGAGTCCAGCACTATTGACTTTCTTACTCAAGAGTTAATTCCTGGTTTTAATTGGTGTCAAAAGCCAGCTAAGCTGTGCCAACTGAACTACCCAGCTGAACATATCATATAGAAGGGGTGTCCAATCTTATGTGCCAAGGGCTGGTCAGATCACAGATTTTTACTGCAAACAGGCCAACGTCTCTCGTTTAATCAGTTTGTTTCACTCTTCAAATAACTGGTCATGTGTGTTCCTGCCTTGGTCAAATGGAAAACTGGTGCCATGCCATCCCTTTGCGGATGGGATCAGACACCCCGGGCTTCTTAACTTGGGGTGTTTTGAATGCATGTCGTGTTTTTGGCAGCACAGATAGCAAAACATGCAGAGAAATGACATAATAGAGTTTTATTCATCATACGAGCTTTCAATAACAAAGCAGTTCTCCCTCGATCTCTGTGGGAATGAAATCTTTACAACGTCCTTTTAAGCATATTTAAATAAGAGCGAGATAAACCCGAACATTTCAGCTGTAGGACCTGTTCAGGTTGAGGACGCTGAAACATCGGTGCAGTTCTTACAAGTGTGTGTGAAAATGACAGATGGGAGTAAGTTACAGTGGACAAGTAAAGCAGGTAAAGGTGTGTCTGCATGCGAGTTTTAGCAGATGGCAGGTTCCTCTACTGCTTCTGCTCCCTCGGTTACAGCCTTCACACACTTGGCCATTGTCTGGGAGGCTCTGCTGATGGGGTCTATGGAGATTAAAACAGGAGCAAATATCAGAAATTTAGAACAAAACCCAGCATGGATATTATAACTCTGGCACAATGAAGGTTCATCTCTCTTCAATAAAGCATACAAAGCCCCATTCACTCTATCTAATTTAATAAGAGAGACATTTCAGGATTTTTACCTGTCATATAGAAATCTTTCACAGAGAGCTGAGGGGGAACAAGAGGGTCTGCAAGCAGTGACTGATTCACAGCCTGGGAGGAGAAAATATTAAAATCATTGTCACTGGTCTGGTCAGAAAATGCAGAGATAAAGTGAGAACAAGCAAAAGCAATAGACAAACCTGAGAGAGCTCATTAGCCTGCTTGAAGTAGTTGGCTTCTTCCACGTCATCGTAACGGACCAGGTTAGGGGCCACCTCTGCCAGTCTGTCCCTCACCTCTTCTAATGTGTCATAGGGCAGAGTGACTCCAACCAGCTAGCACACACAAAGCACACGGTATGACCTCATGAGGTATGACAATAGACCACCTACATGAGGTGTCTGAAATCAAAATGTTAGTGTCTGATAGCCCGAAAGCTCCCGAGAGCAAACACAGCTTTACAAAATCTCCATAACACTGTGTGTATGTTTGCACACGCTCACATGTACCTCAGAGACCGCCCGGATGATCTTCCAGTCCTCGCGGGCCATGCCAGGTGGGGTAACTGCAACCCTGGTCTGCTGGGCACGTCCCTCTGTGTTCACATACGTGCCGTTCTTCTCCGTGTATGCTGCACCAGGCAGGATCACATCCGCCATAAGAGCTCCCACATCACCATGGTGACCTGCATTAGTGATAAAAGGATAATGAACATTCCACTGTTACTACTGTAGCTCTACCCATAGAATTAAAACTAGGCTCAAATATATACAGTTCTATGCAAATGTACTGTGTATGAAGCGACAAAGCACCGGAATAATTTCAAATAAACATGGAATAAAACATCAATATACCAAAAACAAGATTTTTTTTGTTTTCAAAAAGATTTAGTTAAATGAAATTACATGCTGGCGGTGGAATGTTTGAAGTGAAAATCTAAATTACATAATCTACCGCTTAGTTCAGATGTAGCTGATCAGGTTTGGTGTTCAAATTTTGCTTCTATAGTTTAGTGCTAGACCTACGAGGCAAACATTGCTGACTAGCAGAAGAAGTCGAGAGTTACACCGACATTTCATAAATACATAAATACCTTCTCTTAACTCACTCAAACTGCATCCAGCTTCGTGTAGACATATCAGTAGCCACGTTTACATGCAACCTCATAATCCATTAATAATCTGACTAACAGCTCAATCGGAATAGAATACGTCCATGTAAACACCTCAATCTGAATAGTCCTGTCTATTGAGGTCTAGTCCTGTCTATTGAGGTCTAGTCTGATTGAGGCCATTCGGAATACAGTTTCTATCTGATTGAACGAGAAGGGTAATCCAGTAAATAATCCGTTAAATAGAAGAATAATAGCTGTGTAAACGCCTGTATCGGATTACAGTTCCAATCGGAATGTGTAAGTACGTTCTGTGCATGTGTGTTGCATCACATCAAAAGCAGAGAACTCAAACCGGCTCTGGCTAAAGTTTATAACATTCAACATGCCGGGGGCAGAAACTGGCCTGCAGAGGAGACGAAGTTCATGCTCTGATCTTTAAAAGGTGTCGGGGGGACGAACGTCCAGCTTATGTGTCTCAGAACACGACGTCTTCCTCTCGGCCTTCTTTAATAAGGACATGTGAGGTACATTTTTCTGAGTCTGACATCATTTTAAAGCAATTAAAAACACAAACACTCCAACTGGAAACACATCTCACTCGGACTGGACCTCACGTGATGTTCGCTGTCATGGTACATTCTCCACGCATGGCTGTCATTTTGCATTGGATTACTTGTAGTGAACATGTAAGCGAAGACTTTCCATCAAATTGTTGAATTGAGTGCATATAAACAACTCGGTCCAAATCTGTAATCGGAATGTATTCAATCGGACTGGGAAAAATCTTTGTATGTAAACACAGCCCATGTGATCCAGGACACAGTGTGATGTACTGTGCTTTATAAAAATGAACCAAACTTCACCATCAGGTGTTTGTGTATCTTGTGCAAGGGTGGGGAACGGAGAGTCCAGCAGAGTTTGCTGATTGCCCTGATCTAGCACACAGGGCGGAGGGGGGTGGCGGAAAAAAAAAAAAAATTCACCAAACCGTGAAGGAATACTACAATAACCACAACAACCTTGTGCTAAACTAAAGAAGCAAAATTTGGAATCCAAACGTGTCTCAGCTGATTGATTACATGTAGCGTAAGTAGATTTTTTAACTATACCATTGTCTTAATATGTGCAATGACTGGTGTGAAGCAAAGCTAACCTACACAATTTCATAACTTTTTATATTAATGTTTGTTTACAAACTCTGTTAGTACTTTAATGAGCAAATTAACACAGACTTACCCTGGTAGATAATAAAGCTGTCTTTAGGTAGGTCTGCTCTGGTGATACAGCCAGCATCAGCCCCCAGCAGGAATAGCATTTTGGGAGGGTTCTTCCTGATAGCCTCGACGCCAGGTTTATAGCCCACATCTAGAGCTGCCACCTGACTGGCCACTCTAGAGAGACACAGCAAGAAAAGACACAAAGGGCTTAGTTCAGAACACCCAGCTATAGAGTCAGACACAGATAAAGACAGTTACTGATGTTCAAAGCTGAAAAGAACTCCTGTAAGCAATTTTGAACAGTGTGATATAGTACTAATATTAAAAAAATGCCACACAGACATGAAACTGGACTAACCTATGCAGCACATTCAGGACTTTCCATCCTTCCTCTACCCCACTGCTTACACGGGCGTTCTGAGCAATTGTGGATACAGCACTCAAGATGGCAGCACCATCAGCCCTCTGCAGACAGGAACTTCCCACTACCACCACTGGTCGCTTGGCTTGGGCCAACACCTGACGAGAGAACAGAGCTTTATCAACTGTTCTTACTGTCTAATTTCTTTTGCATGAGCCAAAAAAAAAAAGATTAAAAAAAAAATACATATACTAAAGTGCTTGAGAACTACACTCCTGCATATTAGTGTACTAACTCTAGTCAACTAACCTTGATACCTCAAGTAGAATATTTACTGGGGGGAACTAATAAAATGAGATTATGCTGCTCAGAACTTTAGAACTACACATGACGACTGTTACCTGGCAGTAGGGGTGCTTTCCAGTAGCGAGATCCTTCAGCACTTGAGTGGAATCACCCAGATGGTTGTAAGAGTAGCTAAGATCCACATCGTGACCAACCAAAGCAACCTGCAGCTCATTATGTAGCCAACTACAGAGAGAGAAAGAGAGAAAGATAGAGATGTTATAACACACTAATGTTCTTGCACATTGGAACAGTATGTATTCTGCTGTCATGGTAATGACATTCATCTGACACCCACCTCTTACGGACACGTGCATTGAAGAGAGGAGCTTCATAGCGTGGATTTGTTCCAATTAGAAGCAGCAGATCACACTCCTCAATGCCGGCAATGCGGGTATTCAAAAGGTAATTAGAGCGCAGGTCAGTTCTGAGAGAGAGAGAGAGAGAGAGAGAGAGAGAGAGAGAGAGAGAGAGAGAGAGAGAGAGAGAGAGAGAGAGAGAGAGAGAGAGAGAGAATTCCCAAAAACACTAACTTGACTTTGATCATGAAACTTGACATTGGACTGAATTCAATACAAAATATAACGAGCTGAGATTAGTGTGGAGAAAAAAAAAATCCCTTAAAACTACATGCTCTTATCCCCAAACAGCACTACATCTCAAACACTGAACAGAACTCACCCAGCACCAGCCATTGGGAAGAGCTCCTCCGTGCACAGCGCCTCACTGTCCAGTTTGTTCAACATGTCTTTTAGGGCGATCAGAGACTCTGCATCCACCATTCCACCAGCAATGGCTGCAATCTCAGAGCCCTTGACCCCCTGGAGCTGCAAAGCCATAAATTACAAACACAAAAAACAATGTACGTGTCAAAAAAAACAAAAAACTGAAGTTCACTACACATGCACAGTAAAATACTTTTGATTTTAATTCTTAAATTGTAATTTTTGTAACTGTAATGTTGTTGGTTGGGTCACTGCAATATTAGCAAGACAAGCTGTTATTTTACTGCACTCTTGTAATCATATATAAAACTTATAAATGACAGAAAAAACAATTATTACAACATTTTGCCCACACAGTGCTTTAAGATAATTACCATAGCAGCTATACGCATGAGAGCATCCTCCCAGTTAGTGGGCACCAACTGACCGCTGGCATCTTTTACCATGGGCTGCGTCAGACGCTGCCTTTTCAACCCATCATAGGCAAACCTGAGAGAGAGAGAGAGAGAGAGAGAGAGAGAGACAGAGAGACAGAGAGACAGAGAGAGAGAGAGACAGAGAGAGAGAGAGAGAGAGAGAGACAGAGAGACAGAGAGAGAGAGAGAGAGAGAGAAAAAGCTGACAACCTGTTCCAATAGGTATGATGCTATTGTACAAGTCATTATAAAGGTTATGAAACTAAGAACTTGGCTCCTCATTTAAATGCCATCAACTAATTTTTTGCCCGTTTTGACAAATTTTCAAAGTCAGGAGCTTGACTGCTGGCGTGCGACACAGTGGATAATCTGGTGGTTATAAATATCTCTAATTAAGTTTATAAATAATCTGCTATTTTTAATGACTTTAGATTGGTTAAAGGTTAAAAGGTGGGCCTGTGGGGACATTTTCTAGGCTTTCACCTGGTCTTGTCGGAGATCCACTCCTCGTTTACATCTTCATTGAGGCGTGGCAGGATCCTCATTACTTCACCACCTCTTGTGCTCACCACGATATTAGAACCCACTGCATCAAGGACATCAATGGATTCCGTCTTCCTATTAGCAAAATTCAAACAAATTATTGAGCAGCTGGCTTTGAATGGGTTTTTGTTTCTACGGATTGCAAAAATACCCCATTTTACCTTGTTTCCCAGGGTCGGGACGTGAAAGCGTAGGGTTTAGACGTCAAAGCTCCTACAGGACACACATCGATCACATTCCCCGACAATTCAGACATGAACATTTTCTCTACGTAGGTGCCAATCTGCATGCTGTTCCCACGGCCTGTGGTGCCCAGATCCTCCACGCCTGCAATCTCACTAGCAAACCTGAAATAAACAGTACAGCAATGCCTCATGTGAGTGTAATGAACTGAATATTGTCTATACTGTTACATCAATTCTGAGCAATCCATTCTGATTCATATTGACCAGATCCAGTTTCTACAATCATCAACTAAAGAAAAACATTCAAACACTTGAATCCCCACACTTACAACAAGGCACAGCTGACGCATTGAACACTTAATTCACTTACCGGACACAGCGTGTGCACTGAATGCAGCGCGTCATGATTGTTTTGATGAGTGGGCCAATGTTCTTATCCTCCACTGCTCTCTTCCCCTCTGTAAATCGACTTCTGTCCGAGCCAAACATCATTGACTGGTCCTGCAATCATACACCAGAAACGCATTTACAAGTTGACTTCAGCTGTAACAGTCAACTAAGAAAAAAAAGCCTTCAAAGTTTTCCCTACCTGCAGGTCACACTCTCCTCCTTGGTCACAGATTGGACAGTCAAGAGGGTGATTGGCAAGAAGGAACTCCATGACTCCCTCTCTACCAGAATAAACGAAAAGTTAAAGTGCAACAACTTGGCAAATACTAGTAATTATGTCTAGAGAGTTAGAAGTACAATATGACAACAGACCTGGCCTTCCGTGTCTTCTCAGAGTTTGTGAGAATGTTCCATCCTTTCATGACAGGCATAGCACACGCTGCCACAGGCTACCAAGTAAAGATCAAGAGATATTTTAGAAAATAATGGTAAATAATTACTTTACCAGTACAGCTCTTGCTGTAAGAGGCAGTCTTGGCAAGCTGAGCCTTGTCAGTCTTGTTTTAAGCCTGTTCAAAATTACTTAATGTTTTTAATAGGAATGCACTGATACCGGGACTCTGGACTGGTGCTCATAATAAAATAATAGCTGTAATAAAGTAATAGCAATAATAAAAATGTTTATGTAATAATAATAATAATAATAATAATAACAACAGCAACAACAACAACAACAACAACAAATGTTGAGATTCCCATCATAATAACGTAGATCAATTGATTACATAATCACCTAATTGCAATTATAAGATGATCACATTTATTCAAGCTCACTCCAATCGTTTTCCAGTGTTATTGGACTTCAATCATGTTCAATCATGTTCAATCATACTACACAACAAGCAAAATGTGTTCTGGACTAAGACAAATAAACACAACTAAAAAGCAGTAAATAAATACTTTCATTGAGAAACTATGGGATTCATGAACACAAAAGGGTTCTTAGTACTTTTGTAATGTTTTGGTGGCAGCATGGATAAAGTTTATTTGTTAACTAGGTAGCAAGTTCTAATGTTTTTAGCAGAATGAGTTTTCTTCTTCCTCATATTTTTCTTTCATGAAAACACACAGCTTTGACTTTACACATGATTTTGTATAAATGTATTACTGACATTAGTCTGAGTAAACAGCAAGGCATGAGGACAACTAAAACAGCTAACATGGCCACTTCAGGCTTGTGTTTTAACAGTTGCACACAATTAACGAAAGAAGAAAACGAAAACATGAATTGCAATTATTCACATTTATATTATCAGTTAAAATTTCATGACCCGGACAGCCCCACCCCTGGTAAAATAAGCGCTGATTCTCTCATACTTTAACACGTCTTACACACTAAACCCATTTTAAATGGAAATTCCCACAATTAAAAACAATATGGTTACGTGCATAAATCACGCAGCCTATTTCCTGAATAAATCGAGTCTTGCAATGCCAGACAAGATCTCATATTACGAACATCTGGGGACAACCGTGTGAAATTTTGGGCAGAGCGGAAAGAAAGGGGGCAATGGTGCACTCGTCAACACTGTCCGACAGACAATAAGCCTGCCGTTGGCCCAAGGATAAGTTAGCATGACCGAAAATTCCCTTCCAAGGCCTACAGCTACTGCAGTCAAGAGTAGAATAATTATGAGAACACATTACCTTCGGCGCTCGCTCAATCTCCAGCAAACACATTCGGCAGTTTCCTGCCACAGAGAGACGCTCGTGATAGCAGAAACGAGGGATCTGCACTCCAACTTTCTCACAGGCCTGAGTAAACAGACGTAGCAGCTTAGAGGTCATGTTGCCGTTCAACAATGCCTAAACACACGACGACCTATTATAGAGTCATCACCTGAAGTACAGTAGTCCCTGGTTCCACCATCACAGGCTTGCCATCCACAAACACTTCCACCAGATTACTCGAGGCCCGAACAGATGTCCTTACTGTAATCAAGAAGATCTTGTGTTACATCTCAATGCATCACTTTTCAAGCATCCTTAGGCAAAAAAATGTAACGGAACACAATGTAGACAACTATTTCTTTAAAGACAACAAAGATGGCCCTTTATCAGGTCCAAATGGATCACAATATTGCTTCTCCTTCACAACAACTGTGCATGTTCAGAACATTTAAGCATGTAGCCTCGTGTTATTTTCTGCCCAATAGGTGTCAAGTGCAAAGTATGTAACCTATGATTTCTGTATGCAATGACAGCAGGTAATACCCTCCCTTACATCTCCCTTAAAACGGTGATGTGCACAGGTTTACCATTGCTGGAGGCAGTGAGGCACCCTTTGGAGTGGGCAGCCCCAGCTAGAGCTCGACCAACCGCTGGCAAACGCAACATGGCTCTGTAAAAGAAAACAGTGTGCAAATATCAGTAACTTACACTGAACATGTAGGTCAGGGGCTGCTGTTCTGGGTATACTGTCCAGAACAGCTGGAGACACATACTCGGTGCTATAAACAAGTCGAGCGCCCAGATGTACACAAGAAAATCAGACTAGTATCGCACATACTATTCAGAGAGCACTTGTAGCAAGCTGTTAAAACAAGTTACTGTCACGGAGTCACATTTATCACAACGTGAATGTTTACAGATTATAAACATTATGGTTTTGATGGAAAAAAAAACTGTGGACCACATAAAACCTTCTTAAATCACTGCACCTCTGCGGATCTCAGCGTGTTGACGTCTTGAACCCAGTGGGTTATACTGCGCTTAGCATAGCTAGCTTAGCCAACAAGCTACACCGCTGGTCAAATCAAGGGCAGAGCGAACGTTTCTCCGTTTGCTCATTGGTGTGTATTAAATACGCACTCGTTCACGCTTTCAGGTAGACACTGTGCTCAGCCGTAAACACCTGGAAACCCATAACAGCAGGAAAAAGCCAATCTTAGGTCTCACCTTAACGCTATTTGGCCTCCTAGACCAGAACAGCGGAACCGAAGTCAGTGCATTCAGTTACGAAGGCGCTTTCGGAGAACTTCGGCCATGGTGACGGAAATAGCCGATTCGCTCCGACGCCTGAAAAAGAAATAAAACCAAATAACCAAAAAAAAGCGTGTTTACTGGAAATAGCGTCTGCGTTATTATATCGCGTTGACTTCAGTTGTAGCTTAAAAATAAATATTAGTTAAAATGTTTAATGTTGCGCTTCAGTTTTGACTTGTCACTGCGTCACTTCCGTTGGTTATAGATTTTTTTAAAATGTGTGTTTATTTTGATTTAAGAGTAAAAACGAGGCGTTGGTTTCGCCTTTATTTCTAAGTGTTAATTTAAATTTAATTTATCATGTTTATATATCTGAGCCCTGTGACTACTGTAACTATATTTCCCGTTTATTCACGCCATTTGGGTTTTGGGGGTCATTTGTGCTACAGGCTTTAAACTGGATATTGCAGCGTTGCGTGGTCTGTCGGGCGCTTCACGTGTGTTTTCCTTTTCTCAAAATTCTCCGACAAAGACATCATTTACGGACTCATTATGGACAGATACAGCGATGACTTTCTCATAAACACTATCCTGGGAAAATGTTTCATCCACAAAGCCAAACACTTTAAGCCAAGATCCCGTGTTTTTCACAAGGATTATGATTTAGAATATAAGCCCTAGCTCTCTGTTCTGTTTTTCTTTTTTCCTTTCTTCTGTATATATATATATATATATATATAATTATATATATTTTTTTTCTCCCCTGGTTGCATCCATCCTTTCTTTTCCTTTACTTGCAATACTCTTTTATATTGCGCTTTTTTGTATGTAAATTGGGCCCTTTTGTATGTAAATTGGGCCCTTTGTATGTAAATTGCACCTTTGTTGTATGCATGCATGTTCTTTGTACGATAAAAACTTTATATGTATTTGGCATTTTGTTAATTGAAGTAAAACTGTCTCTGAGGCAGAAAGAGGAGGAGTCACCGAGTCAGCGCTATAAAAGCATTTCCGTGCCTCCTTCTCGCTCCTTCGCTCTTCCTCCACGTCGAGGGGCCGTTGATTGTACACGAGGTCTTTCCAAGCGTTCACACAATGGGCTTCGGCGACTTAAAGACCCCCGCCGGACTTAAAGTCCTCAACGACTTTTTGGCAGATAAGAGCTACATCGAGGGGTGAGTCCTGTTTAAGCAGCGTGTAGCCGCCTTTGGTTCATATTTAGCCAGCCAGCTAACCTGGCTCGGGTAAGTCAGTTTGCCTTGGGTTGCACGCGCCGGGCTCTGGCGTTAAACCGGGTCACGGCTTCTCAGAATAACTCGAGACGGTCGGTGGTGGCGGTTTTTTAGTGTATTAGTCCTCTTTGTCTTGAGTTTGGTGCTCTCATGCTTATTCCGAGGGCTCTGGGCCTAGTGCTGAAAAATTAACCTGTTTATACAGCATGTCTCATATTTCAGTCACTGTACTGTATTACTGTACTTGTACAGATTGCAAATTTGTCTTAAATTAGTGATTTATTCTTAAATAAATGGCTGTAACTAACACCCTGCAACTTCCCTCTGGTATCAAGGCACTCTGGTTCTGATAACCGCCGTGTGAGTGCAGTTTTATAGTCCAAGACGTTGTTTTAAAATACGTGTGGAGTCTAAATATAATAAAAACAGCTTGAGAACTGCCTGTAGAAGAGTTGGACCAATCAGAGGCAACCAGGTCAAAAAGACTTAGTAGTTGTGGCCACGCTATGTTCAGGGGTCACCGTCTAGCTAGAAAGTGTGGTCTTGGCTGAAAAACAGGCCAGAACCTTAACTTATAGAAAATAATGGCAGCTTAAATCATAATTCCAGCGTTACTTGGAGCAGTTGGGCGTGGATATTTTCCCAGAATATTCAGCCCTACCTTGGCCTCTGTATAAAGTTGTCCAACCACCTTTGTGCCTCTTAGTTTGGTAGGCTTTATATGTGAGCATGGTATCAAGCTCTGGAGCTACTGTGTTTACTGTATTCATGAAGTTGTGTTTTATGGCAGTGACCTATACAGATGCATTTTAACTGGGGCAGTCGTGGGCTGGAGTTTAGGGAGCTGACCCTGTGACCAGAAGGTTGCTGGTTCGATCCCCAGTGCTGACAGTCCATGTCTGAGGTGTCCTTGAGCAAGACACCTAACCCCCAATTGCTCCCTGGGTGCTGGATAGGGCTGCCCACCGCTCCGGGCAAGTGTGTGTGTGGTGTTTCACTTCATGGATGGGTTAAATGCAGAGGTGGAATTTCCCTGTTTGTGGGATTAGTGTTAAAACTACAAATGTATGACCCTCTTGGAAAAAATTTGACTGCTTGTTTCCTGCCAAACAGTCATTGTTACCATCGTTTCACAGGTATGTGCCATCCCAGGCTGACATAGCTGTGTTTGATGCCCTCTCTGGAGCCCCCCAAGCTGACCTGTGCCATGCCCTTCGCTGGTACAACCACATCAAGTCTTACCAGAAGGAGAAGGCCAGGTAACCATGGGCATCACTGGATATCTCAAACACCATAATCCTCAGCACATGATGAGTAACATCACCATCTTTCGCCTGAATAGATGATGCACAGCCTTTTAAACTCTGATGCGCTTGAGGGACAGTGAACCCATGACTGTGTGGGTGCGTGCATGTAGAACTTACTCTGCCTCCTCTGACAACTTCTAGCCTCCCAGGAGTGAAGAAGCCTTTGGGCCAGTATGGACCTGCTGGTGTGGAGGACACAACCAGTGGTGCCCCTCCTGCTAAAGATGAGGAAGAGGATGATGACATTGATCTGTTCGGCTCTGATGAGGAGGAGGTTGGTTCGGTTGTTGCAGTATGATCATGCTGGTTACCTTTACTGGCTGCATGATTTTTTTTTTTTTTTTTTTGTTTTACCATCTTTTGGCTGATGTGATGGACAGTTCTTCCCTCATTGCCAGACTTTGTGTAAATTAGTTAAGGATTTTATTTCACCGTCTAATGCTGTACCCTTTTTTCCCCTGCTGCCTTAGGATGAAGAGACGAAGAGGATCAAGGAGGAGAGACTAGCAGCATACAACGCAAAGAAGTCTAAAAGTATGTCCGTCTTCTGCCCATGACTGCTCTGTTAAAAGCTGCCCTGAATCTCTGAAGCTTTCACCGTTTCTAGTCTGCTCTTATTCAGTTTGACCATTTGACAGCCCAGCATTATGATGGGCAGCTAATGCACAAATGGAAATGCTGTGACGTCCCTGTTTTGAATCGGGTGCAGTAAAACGGTGAAAGTGAGGTTTACGGCTGTTAAATCTTCTAGCTAGTGTAATGATGATCTCATCACCATCTTTCGGCTGATATCTGGGATGGACAACTTCTTACGCCTGAAGCGCTAGCTATTCTGCTACCTGGCTGCACGTCTGCTTTTTGTGACTGCTCCTAACCCACTTTATTATGCCCCTTTAGAGCCCGCCCTTATCGCCAAATCCTCCATTCTTTTGGACGTCAAGCCCTGGGACGATGAAACGGACATGGCCAAGCTTGAGGAGTGCGTGCGCACCATTGAACTGGACGGCCTGGTTTGGGGCCAGTGTAAGTAGCTTTTCATTTCGAACAATATTGGTCACTTTAAAAAGCCAGCACTGCTTACTGCTTGTTTTGACTTCAGGGTAAACGGATTTCTTTTTCTCCTTTATAGCCAAACTGGTACCTGTTGGCTACGGCATCAAGAAGCTGCAGATTGCATGCGTGGTAGAAGACGACAAGGTGGGAACTGATCAGCTGGAGGAGCTGATCACCGCTTTTGAGGATCATGTACAGTCTGTCGACGTGGCTGCTTTCAACAAGATCTGAAACATGAAGCATTACACAATAAAATGGCACTTAAAATTAATTTGTGGTGTTGGGTTTTTATTGTGGGGGTGGGGTGACCAGATCAATGTGGATGAGCCAGAAATGACTGGGGTAGTGAGGGGTGGGCTTGTTTGAGTAGTTATGCTTTTTGGGGTCGTTTTTCCTTCTCAAAGGCTGCACTTGATTCAGGTTGGGTCACTTGCAAACTGTAATTATAGGAAAACTCATTCCTCTGGAAGAGGGCGGGTTCCCGCGCTTTCCGGTGACGTCACGCGGAGAAGCCCTGCGCCAAATACGGGTGCCGATGGGATCCGAGTGGAGAAACAGGTGAAAAAGGGCCCGCGGTTCGTCGGTGTCCATATGTAGCGCATATGTATAGTTAAAATGAGCGACATCCGCGATCATTCGCGATTTCGGACGCACAGCAATTCCCCCAAAACGAATGAGTAGCCAGGCCTGACGCTGCAAAGCTAAAGGTCCCTGGCTTGTTAGCTGCTAAGTTTGCTAAGCTAGCTCCAAGTTAGCTTGAACACTTGAGCCTCCGCGCCGGTTCACGGCTCATAAACGCCGCGACGGGCCCGAAGTATTCGGGGAAGATGCCGTACGAGGTCTTGGTTTTGATGACCGTCCGGAGGAGTTTGTAGTTCACTGTTGTGAGCTGGACGTGCTCGCAGGCCGAGGTTAGCTGGCTGGCTAACTGGCTATCTCGCTAACTTCCAGCCAGCCATGGAGACGCGTCTTCACTCGAGCGATAAGTTGTTTTTAGCGGTGCGATACTGAAGCATGAATGTGAGATAGTAACTTAGTTATGCTGAAAAACTTGGGTAGCCGCTGTTGGTTAGTTGAGCTTTCCCGTTCCACCTTAAACGATGCACCGCTTAAGGGGGAGCAGGAAATTCTAACAAGAAGTCGGACTCAGCCTCGTGGTGTTGGCCAAGTGTTTGTTTTCTCGGGGGTTATGTTTCAAGATGTTGAGTAACACCGAGTCCAATAAGTGGCAGACCATTGGCTGGTGTGATTGAACGGGCACGCGTGACGTTTCCACCCTGTTTTTGTCCAGACGCGACTCCCAAGTTCCCCACCGTGGATATGTGAGAGTCCATATGCAGTGATGTGATCTGCCAGCCTCGTACAGCCAGTATCCCCTCTCTCTCCTCCTGGCAGGTGAGTAAACTGGGAACTCTGTTCTGCTCCAGCAGGATTTTTTTCGAAGTAATGTGGATGAAAACGTTCACTGCTCATGCGTCTCTTTACAGACAGTGCTATGCCTCTGGAGGAGAGACCTGAACCCACTGCTAAAAGTAAGCTTTAAATTGAGTTCCCACTGAAAAGTGTTGTCTTGTGTACATTCATTTGACTATTCTTTAGAAGTTCTGGCTGCGTAAGTGGCACTCGTTTCATATTTAATATGCCATATTTATTATGTTTATTGTAGATGCAGATAGGGAGCAAAGGGACATGGCCAACAGGTGAGTTTTTCGTTCGAGTAGTAAAATATAGTTATTGAAAGAAGATCTTTGGGATTGTGAAAGGTGCTGTAGAAATGTAACCCACTATTATTATTATTATTATTTTTATATTTTTTCCGGTTGGCATTTCTCTTTGGGCCAGGAGCACCAGAATGCATGGGCATGCATGCTGCCAATGGAGCTGGCACACGTGTTTTTATTGATGCTGTTGGCAGCAGATGAATGAGTTCTCGAGTGTTATTATTTGTTATTAGTGTCAATTGTAAAAGTAGCATTTTGTAACGCCTACTAGAGAAATTGCTTATTTATTTAGTGCCTGGCTGAATCTCCGAAACAAACACATTGGTAGCTTGTCAGAAAAAAATGTTATTATTCCTCTTTTTGTTTGTTTGTTGTTGTTGTTGTTGTTGTTGTTAATGAGGCTAGAAGTATTTCTTGCAAATAAGGAGTCGAAAACACAAGTCACCAGCGTGTGCTACGAGACTTTTGATAAGCCATAGGGATTTGTTCAGTCTAGCGAATGTAAAATGTATATTTTCCACAACAGCCATGCAGTGTGCTGTCTTTAGTGCTAGACTTGTGAATTATGCAGTTCATAATTTGGTGTTTGTGTTTTTTCTTCTTCTTCTTCAATGTAGGACCAGCAGGGGGGAACAGCCGGTTGCTGGACCCTCAAACACACCACAGCGGCAGGGCTTCTGCAGCTGCTGTCAGGTCCTCTATAACAGTGTGGAACAGGTACATAGCTACTTTTTTCATTACGAGCATCTGTTTAAGTTAAGTAATACTTTTTTAATCCCACAAACGGGGAAATTCCACCTCCGCATTTAACCCATCTGTGAAGTGAAACACCACATACACACTAGTGAGCAGTGAGCACACTTGCCCAGAGCAGTGGGCAGCCTTATCCATGGCGCCCGGGGGCACTGGGGATTGAACCGGCAATCTTCCGGTCACAGGGCCAGTTCACTAACCTCCAGCCCATAACTGCCCCATTTTATTGTCTGTTGCGTAATACTGTTCCTGACCAGAGCTAAATATGCATTGAATATGTTTTGACATTTTATTGACCTCCCTCGTTTAAGCATGTGTGATCTAATGCATTAAAAGTAGAATAGAGCAAGATCTGTTTTTTGTTTAAGTGAACAGCTGCAGTCCAGGTTTAGAATGTAAAATGAACAGAGAAACAGGTGATATTATCTAAAGCAGCGGACATCAAAGAGCTGGTGTGCCTACATGTTTTCCTTCCAACCAAACAGGAGCACATCTCATAACTTTGCAACTGCTTTGGACCAATCAATCAATCAAGTGGAATCTTGCTTGATTGGAAAGAAAACCTGTTGATAAGTCATCCCTGTTATAAAGTACAGGTGTTTTAGATATGTATGACATGTAGTGCTGTGTTTAGTACTATACAGTATCATTTAGACAGATGGGGTAATAAAAACAAAACATATTTCAGCTTTTTTCTTTTGCCTTTCTTTGTCATTGATTTTGACTGGTGTATGGAGCTTTTTCTCTTTCCTGTGTAATTTACTGTTTTGTGGCATTCTGTAGCACATCCTGAGCGCTAGGCACAGGGAGGTGGTGCGGGCTGCAAGAGCAAATGTGTCCTCTGGAAGCCTGATGGAGAGATTCCTCCAGGATGTGCTTCAACACCATCCTCATCGTTACAATGACACACGGTAGTCAAAATTTCTTAGTCTCAAATTATTTTACAGAGTATCATTTGGCCCTGTGAAGCTGACACTTTGGTGTGTGTGTGTGTGTGTGTATATATATATATATATATATATATATATATATATATATATATATATATATATATATATATATATATATATATGAAAAACTTAAGCTGATAAGTAAATTCTAGGTTTTTAGTTTTTTATGTTGGTACATTTTGGCTACTGTTTTATAAATAGTATAAATTAATTCCTAATTTTTTCCCTTTTCAATGTTTGTCTTTTTAGGCCTACCCATGATGACTTGCCTAGCCTGAGCACATTACCAGTTCCAAGGGAAGTGTTGTCAGAGTTGTACTGTGGGTCAGATGATGATGGGGCCTCTGTTGGGACCCGAGAGGAGATGCCCAGCTCTGACGAAGAATCCTGTCAAATGGTGCAGGCCGAGGCCACAACTACAACCAGGAATCAGAGTCAACATCAAGCAGGCACTTCTATACCTGTTGGCAGTGGTGCAGGAACGAGTGCACAAACTGGTCTTGAAACAAGGAAAACAAGGATGGAACCCCCAATCCCTGAAAAGTTTTCCCCCACACAGGGATTATTGCATAGGACTAGTGGCAGGTCTGCCATAGACAAACCACATGCATTATCACACTTGGCACAAACAGTTAAACCAGAGAGTCCCCCGACTGAACCATCCGGACAACAATGTAGCTCAAAACCTCTCCTTCACACCCAGCCAGGGTCCCCACAGTTTCAGCACAGGAAAGCACACAGGAAAACTAACAGGCATAGAGAGAGGAGTGATTCCAGCCCAGGTTCTCGTGCTTCACCAGCCACAAAGTGCATTACCTCAAAAGGACAGCCTGGACCCTCACGGACAATTGAGGAGTCTGCATTATGGACTGCAGTGCTGCCACCCTGGAAGGGTCCACATAGGGTGCAGACATTTAGTGAGCAATCAGACCAGATACGAGAGGTGATAGAAGAGGTTATTGAGAGGTACTGCTATGGTCGCAGTCCCAAACCTAATCAGCAAGAGGAAGAGAGCAGTTTTCACCTCAGCTTGCAGTCAATAAGTGAGTCTAAGGACAGTGAAGAATGGGACAATACTTTGCAGGTAGCAATGGAGAAAACAACAGCTGAGGACAAACATCTGGCATGCCTTATGGAGGTGCATGTAAACCTTGAGGACCAAGGGTACAAAACCCAGCTGGACACAGCCCTCAACACTGTATTAGAAAGTGGGCAAACAGAGCCTGGGGAAACCAAAGAGAGCAAAGTAGAGGAGATCGTTCCAGATCTTCCTCACGTACCGCAGTCTTTTGTAGGAAAGACATGGGCACAGGTGAAGTTTGAGGATGACTTGAAGATAGATTGCATGGTGCAAGAGTTCAGACAGGGTCGCTTCCGTTGTTATTTTGACAGTGAATCCCTGGCTGCTTTTGGAAAGCATTGCAGGAAAAGGAAAAAGAACAGAAACCAGGAGAAAAAGGCTGATGATGCTGATTGTAAAGATGCTATACCTCTTATTGAGCACCATGAGGAGGAGCCAGAACACCCACCTCTGTTGAAGAAGACAAGGCGACGTATATACAGGATGGCGTCACGCTGCCAAGTGGTGAAGGTGAGCCATGGTACGCAAACTACATCCCCAAGCTGTCCTGTGGTGCGGAGAAAAACATTGCCTGAAGTTGGCACCTTACTCAGTGACCCTGTGACTCAGAAGGAACCAAGCCCTGAGAGGACCCCAGACATGAAGACGAGACTATGTGCACTCAAGCTTCCTGCATCTTACTGCAGGATTATGACTCCTCTTCAGCCCAAAACAGTGGTTTATGTTCTTTCTTCCCCAGACGGAGGACAGGGTACCTTCAAGCCCACTCCAATTAAAAGAATGGGAAGAAAACGGAAGTCAAGTGATGAAGAATGTGCACTTAAATACAAGTACAAGAAGACCCCTCTCAAATATTATGACCCCCTTACAAACAGAATCCTCAAAACTCCACCTAAAGGGATGTCCTCAATGCCACGTACTAAATCTCTCTCCCATGTACGACAATTATTTCGCAGCCTCAGTCCAGACATCAACAAGGAACGCTACAGTTCAGCACGGGGTCGGTCACCCAGAGGCTCTAAAAAGGGCCGTGGTGACGGCAGCATGGCAGATCTTTGTGCTTCTACCTCTGGGTCTTGCCTGGATAGCGGCGGCCCGTCAGAACCTGACTCTTCCATGTCTAGCAGCCGAAGGGCCTTGTTCAGCCGGTCCTCGATTTCCAGCAGCAGTCGTTTCCTCCTCAGCCATCTTATGCCCCCTGCCTCTCACGCAGACAGCTCCTCCAGAACACAGGCCCCTTCTCATGCTGGTGGTTCCCTCAAGGCTGCAGGGGCCAACCTGGAAGAAGACCAGGCACAGGTGGAACATGCACCAGTCAGGCGTCGGTCGCAGAGGCAGGGAGTCAAAGAGAAACCCCTGACTCCGGCAAAGAAGCCGTCGTCACCCCCTTACAGAACCAAGAGGAAGTCTGTGAAAGCCAGGTCCAGGGCAAAGTCTAGGAGCCCTCTCCAGCGGAGAGTCAGCGCCCGTGTAGCTGCGGGAGGCAGAGTGTCTCCCCGAAACAAGAATTCAACCAGGGCTTCACCCAGATCATCAGCCTCTTCTAAACTGGCTACGTAACCCCCAACCTGACCCCCGACTAAAACACAGACTGAATCCCTATAGCACCCTTTGGGACAGAGTCTGCAGGAGAATGGCCATGGTGTGTAGAGAGAATTAAAGGGGAATTTAAATGATTTTTCAAAATGTTTACATAATTAAATACAATTAAAAGATCTAAGTAAAGTCATTCAAGTTGGTTTGATGTAAAATGAAACTCTGAGTTGCTCAGAGCGGTGATGATATGAACCGGACCTCGGAAGCATTTAATGGCTTGAAAAGCTACCTCACAAAGATGTTACACTAAATGGATACAAAAACAAACAAAATACAAACAAATTTGTAAAATCCAATCATGGTGGGGAGGTACATGCAGGGCATGCTGAGAAAAAATAAGAAGTAATAAAATTCTTTTCCAGGATTTACCGCTATTCAAAAGTCAAAACCTCGCATCTACATTTTTGTTGTGGGTTTTGTTTTTCCTAAACACGAACTGAAAAATAGTGCAAGTCGTCCTTTATTGATCCCACAGCGAGGAAATTCACCTCCGTGTTTAATCAATCTGTGCAGTGAAACTGCACACACACTAGGGGGCAGTGAGCACACTTGCCCAGAGTGGTGGGCAGCCCAATCCACAGCGTCCGGGGAGCAGTTAGGGGTTAGGTGCCTTGCTCAAGGGCACTTGCCCCATGTCCGCCCCATCAGCTGCCCTTTAAATTGTGTGAAACTTACATAATGAATGGACCAATAGAAAAATTATATTTTTATGTTATAACTTGTTTTTTTTTTTATTAAAAAGTTTTTCTTTTGACAGGATTGATGTAGAAACTCAGACGACGTGTGTATGTTCACTCCTTGTCGTAGATGGAAAGTAAACTGGCCATATTTGCGGCCCAGACGTTGCAGCCCCTGGTTCCTCTCCCCACCACTGTACAGAAATCAGAGTCAGCGAGTTTCTCTCCGTTTCACATCAAACCACTGTGAATGAAACATCAA